>NW_019174704.1:6086854-6100034 GCF_002260705.1 Seriola dumerili
CAAACTTTTTTCAGTGGGGGCCACATCAACTTTCCTTTCTGAGATGGGGGGCCGAGGTTAGTCTATAACAGGAAATGATATGGGCCAGGGTGACAACCAGTATTATTGTGGAGATTACAATGATAATTTGTTGTAGCTGCCCTTCGTTTGGCTTTGGCACAACCTGTTGATTTGCAAAAAAAAGTAATAAAAAGTCTTCACATGTGTTTATTTGAAGTACAACAGATACTCCATTTATTTTATAGAAAATAACAACACAAACTGATGGTAATGCCGGGGGAGGGGGGGGGCGCCGGCGGGCCAGCGGGCTGCTAGCTCTGCTTGCTGGGTGCAATGCCTGTGCCGGGGGGGGGCGCCGGCGGGCCGCCATGGGTCATCTCTCATATGCTGAGGTGCCACAGCATTAAGACTAGTGAATGTCACAGCGGAAAAGTTTGTCCTGACCCCTATGTTGGGAACCACTGCTGTAGGTCAGAGAATAATGTTGCATAGTAACCACTGCCAGATATCACCAGCTACCAGCTTGATCCATGGAGTGTTTCATTAATTTTTAGCGAACAGCTTTCAGGAAGAGAAAAATTCATGCTAATTAGGAATGTGACCTTTTCAGCTTATCATAGGGAAATCTGATTAAATCTGATTGAGTGGAGAGGATATTCAATGTAAATCAGTGTACCTGTGAATTGAATTACTTAAGCTGAGTGTCTGTTCGTTTTTTATAGGTAAACAATTTAGTTAATTTGACAAGCTGTAATTTATTTATTGATATTGGTACATTCCTTTTTCCGTGCATTTGTACAATTTAACTACTGTGTTTTAGATCTGCTCAGTACAACTGTTGTTTTCTAATGTCTGTATTACTTCCACTGAGCGGTTGCAAGGTTTTGTGTACTGCTCAAGCTGACTTTGATGATAGCTGTTGAGCAAGTAGAGCAAGGTGTTCACTCATTTTCCCCGCTGAGATTTCCCCAGCTGGCCCAGAGATGGCTCACGCTCCTTTGTGGTCCTGAGCTTATTGCTGTCTTTTGGAACCAGTATGAATCATTTTTATGCTTCTGCACCAGCGTCAGCCAGGGCTGCAGGCATTATGTTTTCAGGTTGGGCTGTCTTTCCCATTCTTATGAACATGATATCTCCACTTTGAGGGAATTTCTTCAAATTTGGCACAAACATTTACTTGGACTTGAGAATGAACCGATAAGATTTTGGTGGTCAAAGTCACTAGGACCTCACAAAAATCGTTTTTGGCCATAACTCATAAATTCATACGCTAAATATGACACAGTTTAACACCAATGTCTGAAAGGATAAAATTATGATATTTTATATCCAAATGGTCAAAGGTCAACTTCACTGTGATGACATAATGTTCTGTAAAAACACCTCTGGCCTTATTCAATGCTGTAACTCAGAAATGGGAGATTGTGACCATATTTCCTGCACTTGGTTGGTTGGTGGAGGCATACACATGTGAGGTGGTAATTCTAGCTTGTCTCCGAAATCACTCACTCATTCACTACTCCCTTCTCACTATCCAGGGAGTTCAATGTAGAGGACTATACAGTGAGCTCATCTGTAAAATGAAAAAACACTTTTGGTCACTACTCTGGTCATTTTTGCACCGTTTTTCTGTCTTTCATTATGAGCGCAATGCATGATGGTATATATTGTTTGGTTAGTGACCATCAGTTGTACACTACTTTTCACAATGTATTGTGGGATACTGTGAGTCCTCTATATAGGGTATAATAATTCTCACTATACATTCGGACAGCACTACAAAATGGCAAACTCACTATATAGGGAGTAGTGAGTGATTTTGGACAGAGCCCTAGTTTAATCATTTTTCAAGATATTGATTTAACCAAAGTCTTTAAAAATGCAGAATTTTACTGCTTGAATTTATTCTCTGAGTTGCATTCATCCCGGCTTGTGACATGCAACCAAAAATGCAACACCACTCTATCCTGTTATCCAGCTGGGAAGCTAACAACAACAAGAAGGTAACTCGATAGAGACATCTATGGTCCACAATCTTCTGCTAAAATGTACACTTGTGTTCAAAAAAGCACAAAGCACACATTCTATGTTGTAATGTTAAATTATAACACTTTGAGGTGACGATCCCTTGTTATCTAGGTCCACAGTTCTCCAGCAAGTTGTCTAAGTTACTCTGCACCCAATCAAAACCCTTTTCCAGACGGACAGTGAGCCCACAAGCTGATGGACCGTGACTGCTCGGGAAGGGCTCACCTACAAGCATCACTCCTGAATCCCAGTGTCCTTATTCCTGGTTCTCACAAATAGAGTGAAACCATCCTAAGGGACCTTAAGATAAAGGATTTTACAATCTCCCTATTTCCTCAGCAGTCAGTGCATTCAGTGCTGGTGGCGTTGTGGGGATGTGTACTCTGTATTTAAATCCGTGTTTTAGCTCCCACGCTGAGACCCTCCAAGGCCTCATTTGCTGCTGTTTGTCCTCCTTAGCTGTGTCTTGACCTACTTTCTACTAATACGTTCTCCTTTTTTTCATCTTTTTTTCTTCAAGCTACTGTGGAGTGCTACAACCCAAGGACAAATGAATGGACATATGTTGCCAAAATGAATGAGCCACATTATGGCCATGCTGGGACAGTGTATGGTGGTTATATGTATATTTCAGGTAAGTGACTCCAGGGAACTTAAGTCATTTCATTTGTAATCAGCCCAAATAAAGAGGGATGTGTAATGCTGTGGGAATGTGTATGTGTTTTAAAATGTACTTCATATCTTTGAGTCATAATTGGAATTAATTGCTGTTTGTTGTGATTTCCAATTAGACAATTTTTTTTCCTCCCAAGTATTTCATGGCAGCAAACGGCTGATTACATCTTATTACATTCTAGGCCATTGAATCTGTTCTGTGGTACCTCATCTCATACCTTTCCTCCATGCTCCACTGCACGTATCATGTATTGCTATGAGTCATTGAGAGAGGGCTGTGTGTGTGTTCTTGAGACACATGATTGACACATTAGAGGGCTGTAATGGAAGTGGGGTCACAACAATAAAACATAGGAAAGTATTATTAAAATGATTTCATAAGGAATTAGTGAGTTAGTTTAGGTTTTTGATTTAAAAAAAAAAAAAAAAAAAAAAAAAAAAAAAAAAACACTTCCATACAGTACATTCTAGTGTGAGAGTTATGAGATTAGGTAAGATTGCTAACAGTATGCTAATGTTAGGTACTTGCTAACAGTATGCTAATGCTAGGTATTTGAGTGTCTTTAACATTTGGAGACTTTTGCAAGTCATTACTCACCAGGGTTGGGTTAGATTACTTTGAAATGTAGTCAGTTACTGAATTCAAATTATATGATAATTAGTATTACAATCCATTGGATAGCAAAAAAGTAATCTAATCTCCACTTCCACAAATATTCCTTCTTCTCTTGAACCATCTCAAAACAATTTAAATGCAAATAAAATGCATTTAGCATAGTCAACATGTACATTTGGTCAGATCAAATTAATCTCACAAAAACATTACTGGCACAATCTACAGATGTACTGTGTGTATTTTACAAGAAAGCCCGTATCTCAGATGAGCTTTTCATTGGTTATCATAATTTTGAAATTGAAAAGATGAAAATGATCAAAATGTAATCATGTAATCCTTGACAGCGTAACAATGTAAAACTAATTGCACATTTTTTTTCAAATGTAATCTGGGTTGATTATAGTTTTTTTTTTTTTTTTTTTTTTTTTTTTTTTTAAATTCTGTTTACATAATCCGGATGTAATTCGTGACTACCCAACCCTCACCTCAAACCTCACACACTTTATTTATCGATGCTGAGCACGCAGGTGAGGTTAGCGTGAGTGTTGAGTGCTCAGGGCAGAGGGTGGACACTGAGGTCGGGCCTTTTGGCAGTCGGTACTTGCTCTTTGGGGGTCACCTCATCGCTTGTTCACTTCATAGGATTGAAAACAAATCCTGCATTATGGAGATGAGCCCTAGTTTCTCAGTGTGACTAATCCAGAGCGATGCTACAAAGGGGGGGGGGGCTGGAAGGGAAATTGGGAAGGATGGAGCAACGTAGAGGACTGAAGCTTGTGTAGGAGGTGTAACACAGAAGAGCGTGTGTTAATCCCTCCTGGCTGTGGATACTGTCATCCGTCTACAACACAGAAACATGAAAAAGATTCCTAAAAAAAGGGATCACAAGAGGTTTCCAGAAATATAGATTTTTTTTCTCTGTATATATTTTTTAGCATGAAAGAAAGAAAAATGGAATGAAGTTATCTCTTAATACATATACAACATATATATATTTGTACTGATCAACTCTCAAATCATCCATCATCATCGGTTTTATAAATTTGAAGATCTAGTGAATATCCCACCAAAGAGGTAAACATTGAAGTAACTATAAGTAATAATGTAAGAATTTAAACTGATGCATTTCAGCATCTGTGGAATATCTGAAAATGCGGTATATTGACATTGAAATTAGGCTAGTGTTTTTAGCCATGGTGAATTAATTTACAACACCACCTGGGAAGCTTTGGTAAATGAAAATAAAATATTGAAAAGCTCTTGAGTATTAAAGAGTAGTATTAAGCTTATTTACAATGTAAGGCGCTGACCAGCATACACACCGTTCTATTACATACACTCCCTGATTTTTGATTACTGTGCACAACCCCAGTGAATGTAATTTCATAATCCACAGATCTCATTATTCCTGCAAACCTTTATCAGTGGTGTGTAGTTCTGTACACGGCACATTAACTACTGTAGTAGCTCTAGTTATGTTTTTTTATAGATTCAGTTCCTTGAATGTTTTTAGTATATACCCACGTAGTCTCTATTACCAAAGATTGATCTCTGTTTTTTATTTTATTCTTTATTCTAATTTTAATTTTTTTAATGAATTAGAGTGCTGCAGGAAGAATAGTCACAGTGTGTATGCATGTGAAAAGTTAATAATCCGTGTAGCCCCTTTAATTTCATTTAATATTATCTAATGCTGACTGAAACAGGCCATAACCTAATATATACCTTCATACATGATTATGATGATTTATATAAACAAAAAGCAAAACTTTTAAAACATTTTTAATTAGTTAGTATTTCACTTGGCAAGCACAAGAACTGGGGCATATTTGGGACCAGACAAACCCCATGATTTGGCAAGCCTGACATTGCAGTGGAGGAAAAGATGAAAGCCACATTTCCACTTTGTAAAATAAACTGAAATGATGAATAACATAATAGTCACGGACTAAGCTAATCTGCTGGTAGCCAGCTGTTTCTCAATCTCTGCCTCAGGCTGCACTCTGTGGTACATGGTATTTATTGCTCACCCTTTTGATATAGTAATGGATTCCTATTTTGTTGGCATCATGTTTCAGTGATGCAGTTAATAGAAAGCCAATAGCTTGGTAAATTTCGCTATTGTAACAGCTGGCTGAGCTGTGACACAATGTCACGCTTTGCACCTGCAGTAGCTAAAACTGCATGTGTGGGGGAAAAAAAAAGATCATTTGTAGGATCAGGATAGAGCTGGTCAAGCAGTTTTGTGAAAACATCTGTGGGTTATAACCCAAGAAAGAAACATGCACGGCTCATAGGAACAGACAGTAGTGCTTTTTAATGCAAAGGGTACAGGTAAACGAGCATTTCCCATTTGAGGAATTTTGTTGCACTTAGGCCCTACCTTAGTGCCCACAGTCCCAGAGGTTACAGTCTAGCTGTGCTGCGCTGTCTGAAGGTATTCTGTCAACTGGATGAACCTGACAAATGCACTCAGCCCGCAGACCATCACAGCTCAAGTGGTGTGGCAGAGTTCAGACATGAGTACTGAACCGGTGCAGAGCCACACTGCCTCTGGTGCACAGTCTTATCTGAGAGATTAATATCTGTATGAAAAGCCTGTGGTCTTACAGTTCATTTTTTAGTTATTTATCTACAAAAAGGACACTGCATGCTTTGAGTAATTTAGACTTGGGTGTCGTGGCAGACCAGAGTTATGATTATGATGATTTGTGATTTCAAGCCTTTTTTTAGTGATTTGCTGTGGTATGTGCAAGAAAGCTGTTTTTTATGGCCTCATAACTGAGTATTTTATACAGAAAAGGGTGATGATCTGTAATGTCTGCATACATCCTCCCCACTCGATCATAGTTGAAATACTACGTTTATTGACATACTCTAATTGCAGCTCTTACAAACAATGTGGGGATTGGTTAAGACTGTCCCTGTTTACTATATAGAGCACTGCAGTATATTCCTCCTCTGCCATTTTATTTGAGTGTGAACTTTATGCTCAATATAATCAACTGAAAAAATTCTCGCAATGGAATAAATGCACACCTCTTTCTGTTTACAACCCCACAGTGCAGTGTCTTCTATAGATGTAGAAATTACAGTCGTATGACTCAACATCTGTTAGTGATGACCCAAAATGAAGATGATTCATAAGTGTCTGAAATTTTGATTTCCTGCTCACTACAGAGTAAGTAGCTGTCTATTGTAGAGAGGTTAGTGAATGTAGGTATTGAGCAAGGCAGTGGTTTTTAGACACAGCTGAAACTTGTTTGTTTGTTTGATCGCATGTTTCTGCAGAGACTGATACCCAGACTGAAATGTCACAATGCTGTAAAATCAACTTGCCAGTATGCCTTGAGGAGTGTGGTGACAGTCAGTGGAGTGAGTGAATAAGGACCATAAATGAAAAACACTGGGTTTGAACTTGATATAAAAGAATAAAGTGAAATTAGGAGCCAATGAGATTTCATTAGCTTTTATAATCTATACATTGATCACTATATGCTAATGTCCATTGATACGTTCCTGGCCATCCTGTAGAAAAATGATCAATCGTAGCTGTAGCTTGGTTGTGTCTTTTAGCAATGTGCAACCTTGAGGGATCTGACTGTGCATTTGTTTGTTCAGAGACCAGTACAGATCATTAGAAGTTGATATTTATGTTTGAATTATATTTTTAAATGTCTTTATATGGTAAACTACTGGCATATGTAGCAGACAGTGTAAACAATAACCCAGTCTGTCCTGCACTGTCTGAAGAAGGGCAAAAGCTTTTAGGCTCAATTTGGCAAAGCCTTGTCCACTCTAAATGTCTCACTAATGGCACTGATTAGACATTAGGACAGTGGGATACTGATCAGACATCGTCGTATCAGGGAAAGGCCAAAGCCCTTAAACTGAATCAGAATAGCAGCAGGGCCTCTTGAGAGGAATTAGGAGGACCCTGCGCTAACTCCAGCACTGTTCTCTTGTCAGGATTTTAATAGCAGACTCGTCCCGTGGACTACTTGGATAAAGAAAATGGATAGTCAGACTATCATTGGATTTGATCAGAGGAGGCGCAGCATCACAGATCTGAGTCATGGCGGCTGAATAGACAGCTTAGGCTGCAACAATAAACCAAGCACACGATCACTGGGCAGCAGCAAAAGAGGGATACTGCCTGTATTCGGCATGCTCTGCAAATCTTCGCTGCATTTGCTCCTAGTCAGTCTGCCTGGGGGGGGGGGGCTGGCTTCCACCCAAATGCATGCTGGGATTGTGTTCCTCTTTATTTTAAGCCTTCCCTGTAGACATGTCCTGTTTTTTTTTTTTTTTTTTCTCTCTCTCCTCCCCACTTTCCCTCAGCTTTTTGTGTCCCGGCGTCTACAGACTGTGCGTATGTGCATGAACGCTTTGTAATGGTGTTCCCCTTTGTACTGAGTGCTCATCATCAGCATTATTTCATGCTGTAGAAAAGAGACTAAATGAATATTGATATCACTCTAGTTTGTAAAATTAGGGTTTACCCTGTATATTGGTTGTTGAGTTTGAGAAATAGCGATTGTGAGAAGGCGAGATTTAAAAATATACAACCTTAATCCTGATTCTTGGTCTTCATAATGCTACTGAGGCAAATGTGACCATTTCCAGTGTTATGGCTGGTGCTCCACATGGCCCACATAAATGACAATGTAGGTTGACATGGGTGAATGAGTCACTGATTGGTCTGATTGACGAGTCTATAAAACTCTTTTCCTCCCCCAAATGATCAGTGTGGAGGCTAATTTGTGCTTCTTTTTTTTTCTTCCCGCTGCAGGGGGAATCACTCATGACACTTTTCAGAAGGAACTGATGTGCTTTGACCCAGATGCGGACAAATGGACTCAGAAAGCACCCATGACGACAGTGCGCGGCCTGCACTGCATGTGCACGGTGGGGGACCGTCTTTACGTGATCGGGGGCAATCATTTCCGGGGCACCAGCGACTACGACGACGTGCTGAGCTGTGAATACTACTCCCCCGCCCTCGACTTGTGGACACCTATCGCTGCAATGTTGCGAGGCCAGAGCGACGTGGGCGTGGCCGTGTTTGAGAACAAGATCTATGTGGTGGGGGGCTACTCGTGGAACAATCGCTGCATGGTGGAAATAGTACAGAAGTATGACCCTGAGAAAGACGAATGGCACAAAGTGTTTGACTTACCTGAGTCGCTGGGCGGGATCCGAGCCTGCACACTCACAGTTTTCCCCCCTGAGGATATTTCAAGCTCACCCTCCAGAGAGTCGCCCCTCTCAGCACCTTGATGAGTAAAGGGGGAGGGGGGGCACTTTGCTCATACCCCCATCACCCCTTGTCACCCCCAACCCCCTCAACGAACACACCTTATAGACATTGTTTGCACTTCCTCTTTGGACTACATCTGTACTGCATCCCCAAGTATCCCCTCCACCTCCACTTCCCCTCAAGCTGTGCAGAAACCCCTCCCCAAGTGGTTAAACCTACATACCGATACGGATTGGCAACCTAATTACATGTTAATGTTGCATACTCGGTATATTTTGGCAGGAAATACCTTGACTTGAAAAGTGACTTTGCAAATCAACTTTTCTACCTGATGTCTACAAAGTTTTTCTTATGTCTCGTTTCTTTAGGCGTTCTACATTGAGATGCTGACTACCACACTTGACAGTCTCTTCTAGTCTATGCCAGGTTAGATGCAGGTGACCCCAGAGAGAGCAGAAGCGTAGGGACAGATGAGCTCTAAAACACAGCTGGTTTTTAACTCAGGGGTTGGCCCCGGCCCCATCGACGTCTGTCTCTCTTACAGTTTCAGTTATTACCTGCTATTGCTATGGAACTGTTAACAAAATGGTGTTTTCTAAATTTAATAAACATGATTTTGAAAGTAATTAAATGTTGTTGTCATTACTGACTACAGCAGATTCAGGATGGTCCTCAAAACCCCCAAAAGTGGAATTGATTGACTTAAATGATATGCATCCATATGGAGATTTCACAGAGCTCTTTCCACAGAATAGAATAGAATAGAATCAGTTTTTGTCGTGATATGTTTTTGGTGGATAATTAGTAGACTGGTTGCTTTGGATTTGATCTCATACGTACAGTTTTGTTGATGATTTCAGTGAGGCCTCCTGACTCTGCTACGATATGCGTGGTCATTAATCAGCTGTGGGGGAGAAGATGGCTTCCTCTGTCTTTGTTTAGTAAACTTCACTGCAATGAATGAGCTGCAGAGGTGCTGTTTGCAGGGAATGGTCAGTTTGCTTACCTGTTAGTAGCAGATTACACTGCATGGTTGGACATAGACATTTAGATGAAACATTCAAATTCTTAGTCTGGTTCACTACAGTACAATCAAGACTAGCAGGGACATTCAGTGCTTTTCCAATCTCTACCTTGAGTTAAATATCAGCCTTGTCACTGGTAAGAGGCTTGTTCCTGACATGTGCTCATGTCAGCTAAAGAGAATTGTTAACATCATCAAACTGCCCTCCACCAACATACACATCATACCGCTGACCAGTGTGAACTGGAAACTGGCACTTCTGCCACTGTCGCCTCTCCTCCTGGCATCAAGACAGACGGCAATGTCGCCCACAGTCTGCCCACCTGCTCCTCGACGATTAAAGCCTTAATAGCAGCATATGGTGTTCGAGACGTCTGCCTCATGTTGTTACCAGGAACAAAAGGTTTGTGTAATCATCAGGTGAGTTTAGTCTGGAGCTTTAAATCCTCATTATATTCTCATTATATTCTATTAATGAAATGCTGCAGTGGTGCTCCTGGTTTCAAATTTTAATGCCTGTCTCTGCGTTGTTCATGGCAACACGATTTCAACTGTAGGACTGTCATTATATTATTATGATGTTATAATGTTAAGTTATTTTACATGTCTGAAATTCATGACCTGGATGTTTTGTTTTTGTGCCTTTTTTTTTTTTTTAATGATTCACTTTTAGCTTTTGAAGCTCTTTGTGTTACATTTTCTTTCCAAAATCTTCATAGCATGTCATATACAGTTGTTCTGTTCTTTTACCAATGAGTCTTGTTGTTTTTAGTTATTTTGAAGCATTGTCACATTGTTCTGAGAGGTGCTATGTTAATACCTTTTTTGTGACATTTCAAAAGCTCTATTTTGCGCGGCAGTTTATTGTTAAATCCTTTTGGTGATGGAGCAGTTTGAATCATTCTTCCAAATTTAAAAATAGGCAGGTTGTAATCCTATAATGGAAAGTCACTGAATGAACAGAAGAGCAAAACTGTAACGGGCTCAGCTGCTGGTGAATGCATTCATAACAGAAGACAGGACAGGAATTTAGTGCCATCCTTCACTGAAAATAAATCATCCACTGCTAACCATCTACCCTCTGTATTACCTGGATTTGGAGGCAGGAGAGTCTAAAGAGAGGACGGGAGTGGTGCTGGATATAAATCAAACCCACAACCATAACAGTGACCCTGATGAGAAGGCAAAACAGCATCAGTTAGGCAAGTAAGGGACTGAAAATATGTTGCCTGTTGTCAATACTGAGTAGTCGCCCAAACATCTCTGAAGGCTGATATTCTAAACCATCTTATATAAGCGTAACTGCAACAATTTAAAACTCAGAATTTTTGGCAAATCAAGGTTTTTACATATGTTGTGACATACACTCTGTTTTTAAGATACAATTTGTTGTAAGAAAATGTTTTCCGTTTGAGGCTTTGCTTAGTAAAAGGCCTCGTGGGCAATGATATACTGTGAGATGATGTAAATTTGCCAGCCATTTGAGATTTTGCCATACTGTTTCATACTGATGCATTTATCTCTTTAATAATATTTCTGGATGTATTAGGCCTGTTGCAGGCAGATTTCCAAATCCATGCAGGGCTGCTTTAAGGCAATATTGGATTTTTGGCCACGTTTGGATAGTAATGTTGGTCTGTTGATCAGTCAGTCGGATATTTTTTTTTTAGTTCAGACTGAAATATCTTAAACACTGTTGGATGGATTGACATGATACTTTCTTCAGACATTCATGGTCCTCAGAGGATGATCTATGTGACTTTGGTGATACCGTTTTTTTTTGTTTTTTTTTCCTCCAGCGCCACCATGAGGTTGCCTTTTTTTAGTTCTCTCAACCATTGGATGGTTTGTCGTGAGATTTTGTGACATTCATGGTCCCCAGAGGATGAATTGTAAAATCTTTTACTCCTTAGTGCCGTCATCTAGTCTGAACGTTTGTTTTTTTATATCCGATACTTTAGTTTATGACCAAATACCTGCAAAACTAATGACATTCCCATCAGTCTCAGCTGTATTTTGTCTTTGGATCTAAATAGCAAATGTTGGCTAATTGACAAAACTAAGATGAGGAACGTAGTAAACATTACACCTACTTGCCAGTATAGCTGTAGACTCTTTTTTTTTTTTTTTTAAACATTTATTTATTATGGATTTTGTTCATTTTACAAACAAACAGAGAACAATACAGAACAGCACAATAAGGCACATTATAATGAAACAAACCAAAAACAGAAACAGAAAGTAGACTCTTAGTCTTGTATGATTTTTGCAAAAATGAGAAGTACCTTGATTACTCATGTTTAATTCACTGTTTCTCAACTGATTTTCTAAAAGAATTACTATATCCCCTTATTTATCCATAACAATATAAAATTACTCATACCATGTTGGAGGATTTTTATCTATGTTGCCACACTCTTTTCCTTTGGTAGTTCCAGCAGTCAAACCAGACAGAGAGCAGCCTGAGTTTTACAAAAGCACTCTGCTGTTGTCAGACATATTTTAAAGCATTAATTGATTTTTAAATGGATTTGAGAGTTACATGCACTGACATTTTAATGGCCTTCAAGAGAAATCTTTTTGGACAGTGCAGTGCACTTTAAGGACAAATTTGAAAGAAAAAAAAAAAATCACCCTCAGCATATCTACAGTGTCTGTAGATATGCAGCACATGATGTTCCAGATCCAGTGTGTAATTCCTGCCACATGGCTGCATTGCTTCCTGGTATTTATGCAAGCCAGTGTCAATATTACATGATACAGAGCTTTGTGTATGCTGAAGACAGAAGGCTGGGTTTTTAATGAACAATGTGTCCTCAGTGCTAAAGCAAAGAGAACTGGAGCAAGAAATTAACAAGCGTTCACTCACTCCCACCACCCCCCCCTCCCCCTCCCCCTACCCTCCGCTTCACTACCTGTGTTTCTCAGTGGATTTCATCACCACTAGAGGCATGTTCACTTGATTCATGAAGCAGATAAAAGAGGTGCGTGTGGATTACAGCCTGACTCTTGACACATGAACACAGCACACATTTGTGGCTCGGTGTGTCTCCAGACAGCTCCTCCTCTCTCATCTCATCCCAGCCAGAAAATGACCTAGATTCTCCAGGCTGCTGGATGTGTTTACATACACAGCACACTGATGACATTGTCAGTCAGAAAGCATCGCTCTCAGCAGCGAGGAGAGGGATGCTCTTACTGTAACTAAAGCTCCGATTCGCCTCTCGTCATGATAAAATACTCTGCAGAGCCACAGATCCCTGCTGTCCTCTGACTGCATAGATGATGGTGTTAATGGCTATTGATCCTTCTGTCTGGCAGCCTGCCAAGATATCCTGATGTTACTCGTGCAAGATATATTTATTTTTGCAATCACAAAATGCCTTCCATTATCAGACTCCACAAAGGTTTCAGCTCTCAGATAAAGTTTACATCTCTCTTTTCTCTCTCATCATGAATATTCAGAAAAGGTCAAGTCCTTGCTCTCCTCTCGAGCTCTCTATCCCCCGTGACTGTGTCCTGAATTATCTGTCCCTAATTCATCTCTTGTTCCAGTGCTTGTTCCTGCCCTGGCTGT
>NW_019174704.1:6100059-6100956 GCF_002260705.1 Seriola dumerili
TCCATCAGTCTCAGCTGTATTTTGTCTTTGGATCTAAATAGCAAATGTTGGCTAATTGACAAAACTAAGATGAGGAACGTAGTAAACATTACACCTACTTGCCAGTATAGCTGTAGACTCTTTTTTTTTTTTTTTTTAAACATTTATTTTTTATGGATTTTGTTCATTTTACAAACAAACAGAGAACAATACAGAACAGCACAATAAGGCACATTATAATGAAACAAACCAAAAACAGAAACAGAAAGTAGACTCTTAGTCTTGTATGATTTTTGCAAAAATGAGAAGTACCTTGATTACTCATGTTTAATTCACTGTTTCTCAACTGATTTTCTAAAAGAATTACTATATCCCCTTATTTATCCATAACAATATAAAATTACTCATACCATGTTGGAGGATTTTTATCTATGTTGCCACACTCTTTTCCTTTGGTAGTTCCAGCAGTCAAACCAGACAGAGAGCAGCCTGAGTTTTACAAAAGCACTCTGCTGTTGTCAGACATATTTTAAAGCATTAATTGATTTTTAAATGGATTTGAGAGTTACATGCACTGACATTTTAATGGCCTTCAAGAGAAATCTTTTTGGACAGTGCAGTGCACTTTAAGGACAAATTTGAAAGAAAAAAAAAAAATCACCCTCAGCATATCTACAGTGTCTGTAGATATGCAGCACATGATGTTCCAGATCCAGTGTGTAATTCCTGCCACATGGCTGCATTGCTTCCTGGTATTTATGCAAGCCAGTGTCAATATTACATGATACAGAGCTTTGTGTATGCTGAAGACAGAAGGCTTGGGTTTTTAATGAACAATGTGTCCTCAGTGCTAAAGCAAAGAGAACTGGAGCAAGAAATTACAAGCGTTCACCACTCCCCCACCCCCTCCCCCTCCCC
>NW_019174704.1:6100981-6163606 GCF_002260705.1 Seriola dumerili
CCATAACAATATAAAATTACTCATACCATGTTGGAGGATTTTTATCTATTTGCCACACTCTTTTCCTTTGGTAGTTCCAGCAGTCAAACCAGACAGAGAGCAGCCTGAGTTTTACAAAAAGCACTCTGCTCTTTGTCAGACATATTTTAAAGCATTAATTGATTTTTAAATGGATTTGAGAGTTACATGCACTGACATTTTAATGGCCTTCAAGAGAAATCTTTTTGGACAGTGCAGTGCACTTTAAGGACAAATTTGAAGAAAAAAAAAAAATCACCCTCAGCATATCTACAGTGTCTGTAGATATGCAGCACATGATGTTCCAGATCCAGTGTGTAATTCCTGCCACATGGCTGCATTGCTTCCTGGTATTTATGCAAGCCAGTGTCAATATTACATGATACAGAGCTTTGTGTATGCTGAAGACAGAAGGCTTGGGTTTTTTAATGAACAATGTGTCCTCAGTGCTAAAGCAAAGAGAACTGGAGCAAGAAATTACAAGCGTTCACCACTCCCCACCCCCTCCCCTCCCCCTCCCCCTACTCCGCTTCACTACCTGTGTTTCTCAGTGGATTTCATCACACTAGAGGCATGTTCACTTGATTCATGAAGCAGATAAAAGAGGTGCGTGTGGATTCACAGCCTGACTCTTGACACATGAACACAGCACACATTTGTGGCTCGGTGTGTCTCCAGACAGCTCCTCCTCTCTCATCTCATCCCAGCCAGAAAATGACCTAGATTCTCCAGGCTGCTGGATGGTTTACATACACAGCACACTGATGACATTGTCAGTCAGAAAGCATCGCTCTCAGCAGCGAGAGAGAGGATGCTCTTACTGTAACTAAAGCTCCGATTCGCCTCTCGTCATGATAAAATACTCTGCAGAGCCACAGACCCTGCTGTCCTCTGACTGCATAGATGATGGTGTTAATGGCTATTGATCCTTCTGTCTGGCAGCCTGCCAAGATATCCTGATTTAACCGTGCAAGATATATTTATTTTTGCAATCACAAAATGCCTTCCATTATCAGACTCCACAAAGGTTTCAGCTCTCAGATAAAGTTTACATCTCTCTTTTCTCTCTCATCATGAATATTCAGAAAAGGTCAAGTCCTTGCTCTCCTCTCGAGCTCTCTATCCCCCGTGACTGTGTCCTGAATTATCTGTCCCTAATTCATCTCTTGTTCCAGTGCTTGTTCCTGCCCTGGGTGTAGTTTTTGGTTTTTTTTTTTTTTTTTTTTTTTTATAATAGCAAAGGTGGGAGGGGAGTTTTGGATTTGTTTTGTTCAACATCTGGCCATGTATTAGTCCTAGATTTGAGTTTATGCCTCAGTATCTCATCTGCAGATATTCTATGTGTAAGCTTGCATGTGTGGATTGAAGCTCCTAACACATTATAGAATGTAAAGCTCACCATTTTAACCTTAACTAATGTGCACAAAACTACCTCCCTGCATCTTGTATTTGAAAGTTGCCGCATTGTTGTCGTGATGCTGGTGAAGAGGCACTGCTCTTCAGTTTTTTTTGGACTTTTCTGAGTTCACTTCCAGCTTCTCATGCACGTTTCCTGGAGCGGAGATTTGATGACAGACTGACAGCCTGTCCAAGGTGTCTCCCTACCTTCAACCCAATGCATTCTGGGATATGCTCCAGTGCCCCCTTGACAATGAAAAGGAAAACGCAGGCAAAGAATATAAATTGGGGGGCGCACGGGTAGAGCTGTGCAGTTCGCACACTGTCAGCTTTAAACTGTGAGTTTCTCTTTTGAGGCGACAACGAACAACATGTTATTTTATAAAGTGAATTAAGAGCCACTTCCTCCGGATCAGCTGAGAAGAGCGGGCAAACTGCAACAGTGCAGCTGCTCTGGGAGAAAACTACTTAACCTCACATGGTTAAATACAGCTCCAGCTCCAGCTGAATGTCCCTCCAGATTTCCTCTGCTCTTAAAGATTTAGCAGACAGCACCTGAGCTGGAGCTGAAGCCTTTTTACAAACTCAAGGACCACAGAGGAGCGGCCAAACATTTAAAGCATATAAACAAAGCTAACACATGTCGATTCTGAAAACGTGCCAACATTTTTCTTTTACATGCAGCCAGCTAGTTTGACAAGATGATATTATGTACAAAAATAAAATGAAGGAAAAAAATGATAAATGAGCTTGGATTGTTGCAGTAATTTATATGATATAGATGTTGATGTATGTTGTGTCATATTCAAACTCATCAGATTTGAAATATGAACAAATTATTAAGAATTCTGATGAAATTACAGGACATATCCTTAAATAAAAAGGCTGCAAATCACATGGTTATCATGAATCGTCTTTCAGCATGTGCTATAATATTCTGCATCTGAATGATGAACCCTTCCTCTCATGTTGGGACCTTGAATTACATCTGCATTTGAAACACTGCTCTCTTTTTTTTTTTTTTTTTACAGGTTTGTTTTCGCTCTTAATTCGTGTTATTAATGTGTTCACATTTGTTGTTGTTACAAAAATCAAAAATATTCATCATGTTCTTATTCAGTGTGTGCCTCTAAATCACAAAGATCTTAAATGTGTCCAATAAAATTTTCAGTTACTGCACAAAGAATAACAGTTCTGTCTTTCTATAGCAAAGCAAAGTGAGGCATGAAAATCTAAAAACTGAGAAATCATATTCTCCTTTGATTTCAAAGTTGGCCCTTCATAATCGGAGTGGACTCAAACCGGTTTTGAAAACTTGTGGCGTCTGCAAACACCATGAACTTGAGTTTTTGATGTCTCCCCGTCCATCCACCGGACACTGAAGAGGTGAAGGTACTCGTGCTCGTGACAGGGCTGATGCCAAAGTGATTGATAACTCTCCAGGCTGAGCTCAGTTTCAACCTCCTCAGCTCTGTCCTGTATAAAGCCAGGTTGCCATGGTTACCCTAGCTCTTCATACAAGGAAATAGGGGGGAAAAAGGGAATTTCTCCTCATCTCCTTTATGAAATGCTCCTGCTGAGCTATCCTGGGGAGCTGAAGGGAGAACGCTGACCTGCCTGTCGTAGTGAATGACATTTTTGGAGGGGGTAAGAAGCAGTGACAGGAAGCAAACATTTAGCAGCCTCTTCAAACACAAACTCATCCTCTCTGCTGTGTTGGAGAACTGATCACTTCTGCAAACTCATTTTCATCCCATTTAGAGTAACTAATCAATCACTGAGAGCATACCAGAGGAGGCTTTGATTTCTCCACTGCTCTTTGCAATAATGACCTCTAGTGGTCCCTGTGAAAATAAAGAATGGTAGCTCTGACTCGCACTGAGCACATTTTGAAAGATGTCTGGATGATGAAATATATCACGCTCTTGTTTTTTCATCATCAACGATGCCAAAAGAGGAAATGTAATCTAACATACGCCGTGCTGCATTTACATAAACCCTGATCATCCTTCCAGTAACATCGGAGTTACACTCAGAGACAGGAGTTAATCTTTTTATTTTCAGAGTTGTGGTTTGAGCCAAGGCAGACACAGTCTAAGACATAACAGGAGTAAACAGGATTAGATGCCTGTGGGGGGTGGAGGGGAGATCAGTTTCTACCACCACCCACTTAGACCCACAGTTTCCTCTGATGAAGGCCACAACACGGTCCAGAGTCCCCTTGTAAAAAGCTGTTTTTAATGCTGAATGACACCTAGCTCATTTTGCATTTATTCTTTGATTGGCACCTTTTCACTTGCCTTTCTTTTTAATTCATTGTGCTGTCGACAAAACGCTGAGAGGGCTAAATAAAAGGAAGCCTTTCTACATATGAATTAAACCAGTATGTGTTCATATTTCTTGGCTGGGAATAGAGGATGGTTTAGTTCCAATAATGGACACTGATGGATGCCTGACCTACTTTGAACATTTTATGCCCTGTAAAAGCTGACCCCAGTGGGCAGAGAAAGCAGCCATTAGTGCCCCTGCTGGTGGAATACTAATGATAAAAAAGAAAAACATTTATTGTCCCGGTGCCAAATGCAAATTAATTTTTCATGAATAATTAATTGCCTGAAAATGAATGAAGGTTTTGAATAGGTACAAGTATAATGTTATGAGATCAACATAATATTACAACCTATGATTACTTTCATTGCAGTAAAGCCTCTTAGAGCCTCGGCTACAAGCTTCTGCCCTGAAAAAGGAGGCTGGGTTTATTTAGACATGAAATATTCACTCCTTATATAATGTAATGTCATATACAATACAGAGGGTTGCCTAAATAATGTAAACACAATAATTCAAACTTGCAAAAGCTGCTAGAAATGAGGTCAAACCTCTTCTTACTGTATACAGTTTATTCATCATACTGAAGTTTAGTCTCAACCTCAGCAGCTCTTCATCTTTGCCAATTCATTCTTTTTGTTAAACGTATGTTCTCATGGTCATTATTATTATTATTAATGTTGTTGTCATCATCATCATTATCATTATTGTATATTTTTTATTTACACTCAAGTATAATTCTGAGGTACATGTCATTTACTCGATTATTTTTATTTTATGCTACTTCTGCTTTACTGATTGGAATATTATGCTTTTTATTTTTTATCTATTTACAGCTGTTAACTTAGCATATTCATATTTTACATACCAGACCTACAATTATCTTCAAAAATACAATATGAGTAATATGAATACGTTATGATTACCTCAATGTCAACCAACTACAACATTAAAATGCTTCTTACATGTTACTGCATGAGAAATAACATACAATAATAACACTGACAGGGGCGACTTTGCATAATGATTCATTTCACTTTTGACACTTTAGCCACATTTTGCAGAGAATATTTGCATATATTAATCTAAAAATTAAAAAATAAAAACAGGACTTTTACTTGTAATAAAAATATTTGTCTTTCTCCTCTTTTCTACCATGTCAATTTCTACATACACTACTTATCTATATATTGCATTTTTGCATTCACCAATAAGTCATATACTTTTATATTCACTAATGGTTTGTGCATACTAGACTCCACTCAATAAAAATGTTTTTTTGGTTTAGACACTGTAGTATCGTTACCTTTACTAAAAGCTATGTACAGTGTTTTACAGTGTCTAGAAACAGCATTGATGAGAATGAACCAAAACAGTAAAGTTGAAGGCATGAAAGCCAAAACTGTGAGAGCTGAAAGAAGCTCAAATGTTCCACAGAGCTGTGGGAAACTGCAGTCAGGTCACACTTTGAATTTGTCAGGATGTACAACAGCTTTCATTCCCCACAGTCATTCGATCCACTGTTAATGTAAAATATTGATTGGAACAGCTGTAAGTAAAGTATCCTAATACTTCTCACATCTCTCATTTTGCAATATTGACTGGTGCACCTGCAGCTGAGTGCAGGTGACTGAGCCACTTTGAAGATCTGTTGTGTCTCATGTTGCTTTGAAACCTCACATTTCAAAGTGCTGTTTCCCAGCCAGCAAAGGCTTTTAATTGCCTCTGAGCCTAATATGATCCAGTTTTGTAGACATAATAATTATTTTGATTATGCCTCTGTTGTCTTAACATCCTTTTCTGCCCTTTAGTACAGTCAGGCTTCTTCTCTCTGGATTGAATGTCGCCAGCAAATGGCACTAAGGTGACTGTCTTTCCCTAAGTCTAGAGGCAGTTAAAGAGGCCTGTAAAAGGTACTTTTTTATGAATAATGATATAGGGTATTATACCACTTCAGTTCATGGATATCTGCTTAAATAAAATACCGGTACCACTTTACAATAAGACTACCCTTATAAAGAATTTACGAATGGTTTATAACTAGTTTATTAAGTAGCTTGTTGACATTTTATAAATCATTTATAAGCTGTTATTACACTAGATAAAAAGAGCGACAGTGACCTGCCAAATAGTGAGCCCACATTTATCTGCACTGTTAAGCCTCATATCTCATTAGTTACTGAGCTTTCTTTGTTTTCTACATCCTCCAGCATTTGTACCTGTCTGCTTCATCACATATTTAATAAATGGTTATAAATGGCAGTAACTCATTAGTAAGATTAATGAGCAGTAAACATTAACTTGATTGTGAAAAATAGTGAGCCTGCATCAATGTGTGAAAACTGTGTTATAACTGGTATGTAATTGTTTATTTATGATTTCTAAAGTGTTAACAACCTAATTAATAACCTAATTATAAACCATTTATAAATCCTTTATAAGGGTAGTCTTACTGTAAAGTGGTACCAAAATACCTTTGTCTCTGTTATAATAAAAAAAAAAAAGGCTTTGATGCAAAAAAGCATCAGCTAAAAGTCTTGGATTACATCATGTCCCTTGAACATGTCACTTCTGCTCCAGGGCCTACGTGACATTTTTATATATAGTAGAGCTAATAATGTGAGTCAGTTCTTGCAACGCTGTCTGTTTAATCATAATTAGCCACATAACATAATGCAACACCTGCGGGGAGAATCCAAAACTTCATAAATGCACATAAAAACACGTCAAGCATTAGTTCATATGCTACACAAATACTGATTATTGTCCTGGTTAGTCACACAGGCACAGTAACAAATACACACAGCCTGAATTCAACTGATTCACTGTTCTACAGGTGATCACTCTTCCAGAGAAGGAACATGAGTCACTGGATGGCAGAATGAGATAGCAGTGATTCAACGTGACTTGTCCTGAAGAGAAGTATCCACATCCTTGTTGCTGACCTTGTTGCAACATTTGGCCGCAGTTACAAAAACAGTGACCACTACCAACGTCATATGAGATTCATCAGACTCGTTACCTGCTTTGTCTTAAGGTGCTAAAAGTGCCGAACAGTTCACCAGAGCAGAAGAATTAATGGTAAAATTTCTTTCACTTTCAGTACTTCACATCTGTGCGTCTTCCAGATAATTCTTTCACTTAATTCCTAAAGTCAAAAGCTGTTTGGAGAGGCTCCCTGCCCGCTGGGGAGGTGTGTTGTCTATCTTTGCAAAAATGTGGAATTTTTCCACTGTCAAACTCATCAGCTTTATTAGCAGCACAAAATATCCCAAAAAATTCAGCATGATTAGCAAATCCTGTTAGTCTGTGTATTTCCTGTGCCATATATTCATTAATTATCAGTTATTTTGCTTTTTATTTAATTTATATATGAGTTTATGTGTGATTAAAGTCATTAGATTACATTTTTAATTAGGAAATTTGATTAATAAATTAATCTTCAAATTTGTCCACACAAAACAAGCCTGAATTTCAATCAGTGATGGGATTCTTACCAAGAAGAATAACATCAGCAGTGTATGGAGGAAAAGAAAGGCCGGAAGAATTTGACTTTTATAAACAATTGAATACCCAAACTGAATCACTTGATATTGAATAATTGAATATTGAATTATTTTACCCTGAAAAGGGTAATGCAGTCTTGAAGGGTTGTTGTTGTTGTTGTTGTTGTTGTTGTTGTTGTTGTTGTTGTTGTTGTTGTTGTTGTTGTTTTAATTCAAGTGTCCAATATTCAAAAACTACATTCACATTGTTTAAATGGTTGTTGTGTGATCTAAAAATCAAGTTGTTCTAATTGTATTGGTGAAATTCAGATACTGCAGCTGCACAATTGAATTTTCATCTGAATTTGTGAACCAGATAAATAAAACCAAGTTTTTCAAACAGAAACACTTGAAATCAATTTCTTGAAATTTAAGAGTTCAGACATAAATTCAGAAATACGATTTTCAACTTAAAAGATTTCAAAGCAATATATTTGGGATTTTAGTTTTATTGTTCTGCAGTAGTTACATTTTATTGATAGGTATTTTAAATTGCTCTTAAAATTCAAATCATTACAGACCTGTTTTTGCTTTCATACCAGCAGATTATGAGGGTCTCTTGAAGAGAAAACTGTGCCATTTATCAAGTCCCCTCTAAATATTCTTTATAGGCATGTAATATTTCTATTTTAGCTTGATGTCACAGATTACTTGGCTGTTTCTTATGATCAAAAAGCTGAGAAGCCTTCAACAGCAGCATCAGATGCTATGAAGGCTACACCCAACTCCCTAATTTTAGCTGAATGACTGGATACCAGTTTTCTCATTGAGAACTTTTTAACCTTGTGTAATATTGCTGATTTCCTTGTGTAGGTTACATTCAAAAACATTAAAAGTTTCATTAAAATTGTTTATTAAAAAAAGGCAAACCACATCAATGTTGAAATAAGATTCGTATTTTTCTTCTTATAAGAACATGTCGTTCTGTCCTGCCTAGTTTAGTTAAACCTATTCTGCATTTCCTTTAAGTACATTACATCTTGATCTGTTTAAAACAGGCTGCTGCGACCACATGATATTACACACCCATGTTTTTGCATTTCTTCTCATGGTGGCCCATTCTTGTAACGATTTCCCTCCCAGTTTGAGAGTGGCTGCACTCAGACTGAATGTGTGTCATAAAAGCAACATCTTCAGGCCATTTCAGTGGCGGAAATAAACAGTTAGTTGTGTCTCCAAATTACAGATTTTAGATGGCTTTCTTCAGGTCTGTGTGGTGTAAGTTGTGCAGTGAGGTTGGAATAAGAAAGATGCCAGAAGCGGTGGAACAACTCCATGGCAGCAACCAGAGCAAAAAGGAATTATAACATGGCTTCAAGACATGCAGATGGAGGCTTGAACATGAGATAAATTGGGAGGATTTAACTATCGGACTTTCTTCTCTTTCTCATCATGGCAAAAAAGAAAAATAAAGCCTGAAGCTGCTCATAAGCCCAGTGCTGGATGACTGGAAGTCTCAGCTGGAATGAGACAAGCCTCATGAAATACATATCCTCTGAAAGTCTATCGTGTGACAGCTGGAAAAACAGCACTGAACACTTGTGCTCATTCAGTGCGCTGAGACAACTTCCGACAGTACGACAGATGGAAAAACACACCCATCCAAAACGCTGTGAAATAACTACATAATGTGACACATGGGTGCAGCAGCAACTATGGCTAATTTTTTACTTGGGTTAAACAGTCAGACATTTTTACAAACATGTACAGTAGCTCTAGTTTGAACAGTAAACTTTAGACTTCAGTCTCTTTCTCGAAACTTGAGTTTAAGGAAAATAAAGAGTCAATCTCTTGACAAGATCCAAGACAACATACCAAATGATCATAAATACAGCACATAACACAGCACATCATCCACTCACTCTTTAATTAAATAGGCAACATAACATGAGGAACTCTCACAGAGAGTTTCAAAGGAACTATATAACACCATAATATATATGTTTATATATTAGCCCACTGTATATTTCTATATACAATATGTTTTGATGTGTCAACAACTGCTACATAACCCTGATTAAATTATTCTAACATGACCACAAATACAACCATGTCCATGTTTATTGTTCCCATCAGCTGTTGTCTCTGGTATTAATCTCCTGTTACTGTCATTGTTCTTTATGCTATTGAAACATGTCTCAGTGTTTTATCAGTTGTGTTTGATTTGTATCAGCGGGTCTGTCTGATTTTGATCCGTTCATTTTAGTCATCTGTTCAAAGAAAAACTCCCTAGGATCATGAGGGAGAAAATCCTGTTTAAAAACTCACTGGAAAAATGAAACTGACACAAAGTTGAAAACAAGACAGTTTTCTCAGCTTATGAAAAGCTGATGTTTTGGAGATACACAGTAAAGCAGTTGCAAGCAGGGGCTACATGCTACATGATGTTTTACGGCTGTCCACCAATCAGCTACTTTTTGAAATGCAAAAAGAAAAAAGATTCTAACATTCTTATCTTTTGTCTCATGGGTATGATTTTCAGAAAACATAGCTGATGAATCCAATATTTTTCTGCAGCTGGTTTTCAAATCACCACCAAGGGGTTATCAAAAATAGACTCTATTTGCCACAGAGAACATAACCAGTAGGATATATTTATGTCGGATGATGGAACCTGTTTCCTCCTGCGCTTTCAGAAAGCCTCTTTGTGCAGACAAAGCCATAGACATTAAATTTGATTCAAAGTTCATTAACTGCAATAATGCTGAAAAGTTGCTGAGCGTCCAGTCTTGCTCTGTTTTCTTTTCACTGTGCCCCAGCTGTGTCATGCATTGAGATGCTGGCCTCCTGTTTCCTTTGCCTCTGGTGCCTCCAGAGCAAGACAGCCAACAAGAGGAGCAACAGGAAGCCCAGCGCTCCCCCTATAAGTCCTGCTTTCAGAGGCAGACTGGTGTCTCTGGGATGATACATCATACATGACCCATTGCTGGGTCCGATGTCATTCACTGCAACCACACAAACCTTTGCAATGTGCTCTATGTCACCCAGTGTACCGCTCCTTTGCGCTTTCCCAAACTTCTGCCACTCTTGCCCCTTTACTGTCACAACATAACCTGTGACATATGAGTAAGGTGCACACCACTTAATTACAACCTGCGACCCGTTCCAGGACACTGATCTCAAGCTGGGAGCCTCTGGAGTCACATCATGTAAAGTGGACCCTGGACACAAGCAGCGGGTGGAGACCGCTAGCACAGCACAGGAGACGTGACCCTCGAGACAGGGATCGTATTTGCATCGTTGAGAAATCCGTTCACTTGGAGACCCTTTAATGGGTGAAATAGGGGTGGGGTCCTCAAGTTGATCATAATCTTCTCTGGGAGATATGGTCCCTGTCACTCCTGATGTTGTAGGCAGGGGAGAGTAACCTCTGATGAAAAGCAGGCAGACGATCACCAGGGGAAAAGGAAAGGCGCTGCTGATAGCCATCGTGCTGTCTGGAGATTAGAGAAAGTAAAATTCAGTATGTTGGGAAATCTGTTGGGTTTTTTTTTGCCAAGGAATGAAAAGTATCCCCTTAGATTTCCATACAGTATGTGCGTATGCATTGTTCCCTGATGCTTAAAGATTATATCACTGCAGAGGGGAAGACTGTTGAATGATATGTTTGTCTTAAACGTGAGCCAAGTTTCAGTTGAAACTAAAAAACCTCCCAAACTCTGTGGCATAAATTGTTTTATTTAAAAAAAAGAGCACTGTTTTACTCTTGACAAATGAAAAAAAAATGTTGACACTTAATTACTTGAAATGTATTATTGTGTGACACATTTTTCAGTGATTTATAGTCTTGTTTATAGAGCTGCTAGCAATAATCCACATTTGTTAAGATTTGGAGGATCTTAACACTAATTCAGCATTCCAGGCCGTATTGCACAACAGGTCCAAATGCCTACACACCCAAGACGGAGCACAGCCCTGTCAGCTGGATAAAGTTACAGGAAAAGCTACATGTGCGGGTTCCACAAGAATCCTACACAAACATACCTGAAATATGCTCCGTGCTAGACAAGCATAAAGAGGTAACAATGAAGTCCATTCAAAAAATTCTTACATAAGTCTGTGCTTAACTGCATGAAGAGCAGAACAGGACCCCCCACAGAATACTAATGTACCTTGTGCTCCTTCTTTTTTGCCACAGCTTAACTGCCCTTTATTGTGTAAAGGGTGAAAATGTGTTACAAGAGTAAAAGACATGAGCTTACCTGTTGCTTCCAAAAGTTTGTGAGTTTTAACAAAAATGTGAGGGAGCTCCTTTCACCTCGTCTTTCCTTCCACTTGATCCTTCTCTTTCTCTCTCCCCCTTTATATGTTTTCCCTCTCCCCAACAATCACCTCCTTCTTTCTGCCCTCCCCACTCTCCCTTATTCCAGGCCCTTTTGCACAGCTCCACCCCTCTCCTTGCTAAATGGTTTAGCAATGTGAGTAACTGAGTGAGTGTGCATGCTATTAGTGGAATCACTATAGTCTGCTATTAGTTACATCACTGCTGTCTAATGTCTCATCAAATTATTTCTTGCTGCATTCCTTCGCAATGGGCAGGTTTTTCAGAGCATGTCTCACTTGTTAATGAGCTGTTTTTTCCTTTTAGGGCGAGGGAGGGAGACTGAATAAGATGGGGAATTTTCTGTATCAGGGCTTCAATTCAGTGGAATTTGCCATTCCTGACATATATTTGTGACTACAGACAGCCTATTCCATCCTCTTAGCCGCCAACCTCTAACCTAAATAAAATTCATGACTAAACATCACTTAACACTGCAGCAAAACAGAAAAGACTGAAGCTGTTGTGCAGCTGTTCCATGGAAGACCGGAAATCAACCTGACTGGACTTGTCCTGGGAATGATTTGAGATGTATTACATAGTCAAGCTCCTACCTTTCTTCAAAAACTGGAATGAAGTTAGAAAAAAAGGTAAAATAACAAGTGGTGGTGATTAATTTGAGGCACCACCAACATCACAATAAGTAAACTCCACACAGCACTTCCAGAGTCTGGGGAACAGAGCAACTGAACAAGATGTTTTGTTTATGTAACAAAACCAACTTTATGGCTTTAAATCCAGCTGTATGCTCACATATCCACTCTGCTTTTGAGCTTAGGCTGCAGAAAAAGTGACCAAAATTAGCTCATAGTGTCCTGTGCCACATGAATTCATAAAAACAATGAAGTTATCCATCTGATGAAATCTATCTGATGTTATATTCCTGCTACAGTATGCAAATATATAATATATAACATCTTGAATATCTAATTTTTCCCAAGATATTTTTTTATTGGGCCTATATTTATTTCTTATATCATTATATATATAATATATAATATGATAATATTATATATATATATATATATATATATATATATATGTATGTATATATCAGTTGTTTCTTTCTTTCTTTCTTTCTTGCATTTGCTTCTATCTGTGGGTGAGTGAATATGTGTGAATATGTTTTGGGTCTAACTACACACAGGAAGAGTGTGGGTGTATAAGTGTGAAAGAGATGCATATATTTACATCTATGTGTGTAGGTAATGCCATATTTATATGTTGTGTAATATGAGTTGTGTTAATGTATAATCCAAATCTAATACTGAAAAACATGTATCTATTTTTGCCTTATTTCATAGTAATGTTTTTATGATAAAATAGACCTGGTCAGCTCTGGCAGGGTGAGTGAGTAGCAGGTCTATAAAGTGTTTCCAAGAGGAAACTGACACACAAATGTGTTTATGACAGGATCAAAGATCGCGTGGGTAACAATATGAAATATCAAGAAATAGAGTAAGAAATATTTCACTACAAATGACACAGCCTATTCAAGTAGATGGTAACAGCTGAATGGCTAGTTACATAAGCCCATTATGCACTCCCCCTCTTTGCCATGGACCACGTCACTTTTTCCCCAACCACTGCAGCTGGCTGGGATGGGTCTGTTTTCCTCTTCAAAAACAACGCCACGAGGAATCAATTATTTTCATAAATGAAATGGTAGCAGCCCAAATGAATACTACAAGTTCTGTCCTAGCAGGACCAGAGTCTGCAGAATAAATAGCATGTTTGAGTGTTGTTTGTACACAACATATGCTGCAAGGCATGGCAACTTACTGGTTTTTGGCTGAAGAATTCTGCCTATATTTACTTATTTATTTATTTATTTATCCATATTCACAAATGATGTATTTATCTATTTATTTTCACAATTTATTTTCTTATGGTCAAGTAAATTATCAGCTGTGATTTTTCGACAGCCAATGGTAAAACAACGATCACTTCAGGTGTCAGCCTTGGGCCCAATGACTCCCTGAATGAGACAAAGATGATCAATATAAAACCAGCATTAACAAGCCAATGTTTTTCTTTATTTCATTCATTTTTTAAACTTAATTTCATCTTTAAAACTTCCAGCTCACTTCCTGTTAAGAACATGCAGGAATGTGGCAATGCAACACACGTTATCAATAACAATGTAATAGACTCTACAGGCAGTAGGCATAGTCTATTCAGGGGACAGTCATCTCACCTCATCCTTCTAAAACAATCAGTTATAATGTGATAAAGAAAACCATTCATTTAAATTAAATAAGTGCTCATTATTTTAATGTTAGTGAAGAGCTATTCATACGGGAAATGATTAGTCCTAATGTAGGGCTTATTACTTGACCTCAGTATCATTCATTACTAAAGCAGTCTACAGTGCCTCCTAGAGCCGACAACATAATTAGAAGCAACACTAGAGAAAAAAAAACACATAGCTATTGGGTGTATTAAGCAAAGAGCTAGGTGGTGACTTTTCAGTTACGTAGCTGGGTGTGGATGGTTTTAGGCCTAATTAGTGTCGATGACGGATTGCGCTGCTATGAGCGGGACATCTGCGAAGTATCAGAAAGTTCAGGACACGACTGGTCTGACCCACAGCATCCTGCTTTTACAGTGCGGCCTCCAGCAGGCTGTCAGTGTGGAGTAAACTGCTGTGTCTTCCACCAGATACAGAGTTTGTAGTAAATCCCACCAAGAGGTCGATAACCTGCGACTATCAACCGTAGGCGTGTAGCCTAATTTTAAACTCTAAAGGGCAAACATGAGCTTTTCTCCTCAAATGGCTGCTGCTCAACCTTAAATTGGGGAAATTTCACCCCGACTTTTGACTTGTAGGCTGACAAACAATATTACACTTGTACAGGGACTCACATCCTGGCCTTTTAATAAATAAAGACTTAGAGAATAATAGGAGCGCACAAAATGTCAATAAAAGTCACTACGTTTACATCAGGGATGCAACAAAAGCCAATATGCTGCAAAACAGGCTTACAGAAAGAGAAATTATAAATAATTATATAAATGATTAAAGGCTACAAGACAGGACTGGGCTTTGGAGGGCCAGAGTGTCATTTGACCATTTTTTGGTTTCATTCATTTGTAAAATCTCTTATTCATTATTGTTTTTATTGTCCAATTATAAACGACTTGTCCAACATAATGGTTTAACAGTAATCTTAAAAGGGAAAAACAGTGACATTTATTTCTCACTCTGAGAGGTCAGCCTAGATTTACTGGCTCTGTATAAATGCCCTTTTGCCTACCGTACCGGCCAATGGATAAGAAGTGATTGGACCAACTATCAGAGGAATAAATAAAATTAATAGAAATTAATATTTTACCAACTTGTGCCTGCTGGAGGAAAAAAAAACATATGTTGAACATTTGCACACACAAAAGATGAGGCTTTATTTCAGTATCAGAACTGATCGTTTCAGATGGGAAAGAGAAAAGCTTGGGTGAGTGTGGTGTTTAGAAATCTCATTTTATCTGATATTAGATCAATATAAAAACGTTTTAATATACAAGACTAAATCGAAACAAAAGTGGCTTGGTATGCAGAAGGTAATTTAATGAAAGGAAAGGGGAAGGGCGTTTAGAATTGAAGACACGGGAGTAGGCAGAGATAACTCGTTGAGGTTAGGCTAATAGCTTAGGTTTAGGTTCAGGGACGGAGACAGAAAAGACTCCACTTCCCCTGCATCGACTGCCGAGGCTTGGGATATAATGCCAACCCTTTTGGTGATGCTCTGCAGAAGAGATTAAACTCCCTTCAAGTCAATACTCAGGTCAAGTCAAACCTCGCACAGAGTCGCTGCTCTGCTTGCGTCATTTCAGTGCGACAGGCCTCTGTGTGCAGTACAGTACGGTACAGTCCTGCAGACAGTAGCTAGAAATGGGTGAGTCGCCGCTGAGGGCCGTGGTATCAGAGTTTTTGAACATTAATGTACGGACTTGAGTGACGCAGTTAAAGACCACCAGCGCACTTCTGCTGCAGAACCACAGTGTTTGCAAGAGTGCGTCTTTTGACCGACTGGTATTGTTAGTTTTAAAGCTAATAGGCTAATGTTAGCGAGCGGAGCCAGGCCCAACGAAGAGTTCACCACGGTGTTTTTGTCAGCGACGCCAGTTAAACTGTTAATGAGGCAGATGTAACTGGTGACACTAATAGCAACACAAACAACAACACCCGTGTAAACAGCCCAGGTCGGTAGAAATCTGGTCTGCTGTGAGTAGCACATCAAACGTTAGCATAGCCTGTAAACGCCGTGCTAACTACATTAAAATCATGACTTCCAGGAGGACAGGCTATGCTGGTAGCATGGATTCATCTCCGTCAAATAGCGGCAACAGCTCGGTCCACAGTGGAAATCGTAAACAGAGTATAATCAACATTACCGACCGAACCGGGGCAGAATCCTGTTATGACCGCAAAGCAGACAAGGCTGGATACGGAGCTTCGCAGGGCAACATGACTGTAACATCGCTGAAATCGCGTCTGGCCCCTACCATTCAAACTGCCATGTCCGCTGCAGTGGACACTCTCCTGGGCGAAGTGGTGCTTGTGCTCAATGAGACTCAACAAGAGCTGCTACATAAGGAGCAGGAGAATGAAAGACTCAAAGTGCGGCTTGAAGTGTCAGAGAGGGAGTTGAAGACCCTACAGGAGTGCCTGTGTAGTGCTCAAAAGCTCATAGATCAGCTTCAGATCTCATATTCGGGCCCTCAGACAATTAGTCAGTCAGTTTTTGCCCCATCACTGTCTTCCATGGCTTCACTCACTCCAGGTTTGGACCGGGACCACCAGAACCCCCGAAATGTGAATGGAGCCGGTGTTGACTTGGGTCTTGGTGGATCTGTGGATGAATCGCTTCATGGGTTTGAGCCAAGAGATGACTACAAAATGTGCCAGCTTTCAATCCAACCAGATGGCTCTGTGACTAACCACGCTCTGGACTCCTTTGCATCCAACACATCTCATATGTGCTCTGATTCCAGCAGGCCAGGTAAATACACAATGTGTGCTGTTGTGTTTTTCTGTATATTGTGGGTTTCCTAAAAAAAACTTTGATTGTGAGTCGGAACAAATGAATCAGTCACTCTTTGTAAATTGATACATGGATTATCTCTGCATGTTTTTATCTGTCTTTAGATGAGAGGCAGTCTCAAGGACCAGGTGGAGCATCCAGGTTTGAGATTAAAGAGGAGCAGGGACCAGCTTCAGTCTCTGGTCAGCCCAGCAGGAAGGAGTCTGGGCTGCGTAATGACAGCAGAGTCGGGGATGGGGAACGATCGTCCCACAACGTGGGTGACCTTGGGTATGTTCAAGTTGGGGAGGGAGGTTCTCAGCGTTCCTTTACTCACCCCCTGCGTCACCAAAGGCCTGTGCGAGAATGCAGCGGTGCCTTGCAGCAGGGCGGACTTGATGGACAGAAAGTGTTGGCTAGGACTTCTGGAACTGGGAGAGGAGACAGTGTTTCACCGGGCAGAGCAGAGGACTCGGCAGGACCTTCAGCCCCTGACACAGCAGGAGAGCCCTCTGGAGATCGGCCTCACCACTGCCTGGAGTGTGGAAAGACCTTCCGCTTGATCTCCAGCCTGAAGAAGCACATCCGCATCCACACAGGAGAGAAGCCCTACCCGTGTGGAGTCTGTGGCCGCCGCTTCCGTGAGTCAGGAGCTCTTAAAACCCACCTGCGCATACACACAGGTGAGAAACCATATTCTTGCTCTGAGTGTGGAAACTGTTTCCGCCACTTGGACGGTTTACGCAAACACAGGCGCACACACACTGGAGAGAAACCCTACGTGTGTGCCATCTGTGGGAAGCGTTTGAGCCGCCTGCAGCACCTCAAACACCACCAGCTCATCCACACTGGAGAGAGGCCATGCTGCTGCCCCTTCTGCAACCGCAGCTTCAAAGAGCCTGCAGCACTGCGGAAACACATCCGCACACACCGGGAGGAAGGCGGTCACATGGGAATTGGTGCCAGTGATGACACAGACCCAGATGCTATGGATGACATAAACAACCTCCATCCAGCAGCTCCATCCCCTCAGATGAGGTTTGGGGAGTGGGGGGCAGAGGAAGATGACAGCTCAGTTGTGGACTGTGTGTAGGGGATGATTAAAGGAGTAACTGTTGGATGGTTATCTTACCATAAAACATGGAATAAGGTGTTTCTGTAGTGTAACATGATGAATAAGGAGTGAAGAATCAGACTACATATAACTCTAGCCTTTGAGTTTTTTCTATATCTGACATTTTCGTGTTTTCATGTCAGCAGCATGTTTTTTTCCCCCACAGACATTCATCAAGCAGCAACAGCAGTGTACAGGTTGTTCTTGGCACAGGGAGTTGCTGGCTTGCAACTTTTCTGCAATAATTTGGGAAATTGATAGCAGAAGTGGACAAGATCTGTTTTCCCACTTAAAAAATGTAAGTGCCTTGAACACTCACTCAGCCATCACCTGAGTCACTGCTGTTGCTGCTGCTGTTTAAGATTGTACCCACCTTAATATTAGTCAGGACAAACTGTTAGGATTCTAGTCATGAGGCTTTTTTTGTAACACACTGAGCTGCTCAAATACCGTAAACAGAAATAGACGCATAGTACTGGTTCATGCTTCATGTTTAGGACAAACCATGTACATTGTGTAGCTGGATGTTTTTGACTAAACCAAATATCACTTTATAATGGTTAAATTCTTTGAGCTTGATAAAGTGTTCATGATTGGGTCTATACAGTTGGTGCTTTTACACATTATATATTAACCTAATAGAATCTAAAACAGAAACTGACCAACACCATTATGTGGGCATTCCCATTTCACTCAGTTTGTCAGAAAATTGAAACAGGCACCTATGATAAGGACATATTTAGATATGTCTCCCAGCTCTACCTCAGTACTCATCCTCCTTTTTTTAGTTTAGTTGTAGTCATCTGATGTCTTTGACTGATAATTAAGACAATTTAATGAAAAAGTCTGTTAAATTGTTTCTCCCAGTGATTGTGACCCACTGTACGTGGTTGCAGTCACATTTTAAGGACCCAATGCTTATGTAAGACCAAAGCACATGTGTGATTATTGTAATACCAGAGATGTTGCAATTGTTTTCAAGTAATAATTAATGACTATAGAAATACCATTTAAAAAAAATCACAAAAATATAATTCTTAGTTGACATAGCGGGTTAGATTTTACTGCATTTATACTGTCATGGCTGTGTAGCTTGATGAGGCATGAACCAGTTTTACTCTTCCTCTTTAGCCCCACTCTGCTCTGTCTTATCTCTTCTTTTCACTCTGCAGAGCCCTCATCAGTTACACAATCATAATGTTTTGTCATGCTGAAATTATCTGTGTCAAGTATATCTAGGTTTGAAGACATCAGTATGAGCATTTTATTTCTTCACCACGACATACAGGGAAGAGAGAGAGGACATGAGCATGCATCCAGAAAACGGCTTAAACGCTGCGTTACTGTTGTCCCATTATCATCTTTCTCTTGTGGACCATATCCTAGCATTCCGTTTTTGTTTTTTCATTCAAGCTGCTGCTGTATGTCTAGAAAACCTTTCCTTTTCTGGACAATTATTCTTACCAGCCAGTTACTAGCAGTTACTCGCAGACAGACTTTGGTGCTTGCATGTGCATATTTGTTCTTCCGCTTGTAACGATGCCCCCTGGGCGTTTCTGTAAATAAGAATGTAGTTTTAGCCATTTTATCCGGTTTAATAAGGGTCAACATTTGTGGAAAAGTTAATGTGCAACAAGGATTTTTTTCTTTTTAAACGTAACGTGCTTTGTAACCATCAATATGCTAACATACAATGTAAATACATAAAATCTTATTACATTTCTTCCTGAAGTTCTTCCTGCTGTCCTGATTAGACACGACTGATGCATCAGGTTTAACAGCAGAGCATTATTCTTCTCAGCCATTTGAGCTATACTGTCGGCTTCTGGTGTCATTTACCCTGTATACTACTATAATGATCTCTATGTACATTTACAAGTGTAAGTCATTTTACAAGGCACTCAAAATGTTAAATATATGTCTGTATACCCAGAATACAATTTGCCAAGGTAGTCTACCCCAGATAATCATATTTATTGTTTTTTGTATTACATACAGGGGGGCCTTTGCATGTAGGTTTAAACTGAAATGGCATTATTCCTTAACAGGTCAGTGTTAAATGTGAAATTAATTACTTTTTTATGCTTCTGTGTTCAAAATCTATGCCCACACATCACATTCATCCTGTTACCTACTGTAAATGTTACTATATTAAAGGGCCTTGTTTGTATGTCTTCTCTCTTTGTGGCTGTTTATTCAATACATGACATTATGTAGAGGTTTCTTTGAAATAATGAGTTTATACACCCAGATGATTATTGCTGACAACATATAATATATAAACTTAAAGTAAAGTAAACAGTAAAATAATCTAGCAGTGTGGCAACACGCTCCAAGATCCTAATTTAAGATCACCCCAGCTGTTTATTCCAGCATTATTACTTCACTTCCAGTCAGTACATTTCATTGTATCAGGGCAGGAAAACCACATTAACCCTGGAGGAAAGATTCCACTCCTTCTGAAACTTTGCCAAACAGACTGGAGGTGCTGTGGACACACCCAAAAACAGGCACAAATAACATCTTACTCTTCTCTCAATGCTGAGTAATGACAGCTGTGTTCATACACACAAACTGCTGTTTGAGGCAGCCTTTGGTATGATTACAGAAGCTTAACAGTTTACTTTTGTAACTTAACTTTTATGTCAGTCTTTAGTGTTACTGATTGATTAAATTCTCAGATTTTCTCTCCATTTCCAAAAGGTACATATATTGTACAATTCCACACTGGATCTTCAAGGTTTTATCTTAATTTGCAAGTTCCTCCATAGTGTTGAAGGTCAATTTCTCTGATGTTAAACAGCACAGAATAAATGTCTCTCAGAAAGATCAGACTCATTAAGGTTCAAATAAAGGTAGTTTTACAGCTCAAGGATATGTGTTGGTTTATGAGCATACTGTACTTAATGCACTTGATTCTATGAGGCATCCCTTCACTGCACTGGCCGTATAGTGTGGAATAATGGTTTCTTGTCGGTAGATCATCCTGCCCTTTCCCACAGTGTGTTAACATGAAATACTGTTAAAGGTATGTATAAATCCAAAATCCAAAAAGTACATGTAGAAGATAGTGGTGTCACTGAGATGGCGGCAAAGCACCCAAACAGGAAGTGACGCTATATCTCAGGACCTGTATGTATCCAAACCAAACTTGATACATGGTCTTGGGACCGAATTTCTATGAAGCCCGAAGTCACTGGCGTCAATTGGCACCGAGGGGATGCTGCAATAAGTCAGTAGATTTTGGCTAATAACCATGGACGTGTTTGCCTTAAAAACACAATTCTTGTTCCTTTCTAATAGTTTCAGTGTAATCCAAGTCTAGATTGGATTTTTATCAGAAACCGTTTTTTTTTTTGTTGCTGCTCCTTGGACAACCTTTGCCCAATCTTTACCAAAGTTGGCAAAGATGATCTTGAGACCAAGACTCACAAAACTTATCACATTGATTTTTGATATATGAAGCATTCAACCATAACAGCTAATCAAAATTGGTAAAGGTGCCAAACAAAAAATCAAGTCATATCTCAGCCAGTCTTTAATCAACTGACATGAAACTTGCTCTGAGTGCTTATGACCATGCCCTTGACATAATGATATGTTTCCATGGAAACTATGGCCTTCTGGGCCCCCACATTGCTGCTTGCAGCTAAATTTGCTGTAATGTTTTTGTTGTTGTTTCAGAAGAACAGGAACTGCAGCAGAAATATCTAAAGCTGCTTAATTACATGTTGCTAATCTGATTGGAATTTGATAAATCGCTGTTTCTCTAACTTATACTGAGACTCAGTTCATGCTAGGCCTTGGTTTGGTTTTGACAAAATAGACCACAAATGGGAGTTATAACATCAAGTTGAAGCAAGTGCTGTGGAATCCACTGAAACACAGTATTATACCTGAATGCATCAGTTGAAATTCACAGAGCGCCTTCACAGTGCTCACACAAAGTACTACTGCAAAGTTTTTATATGCAGGCTTATTGACATGTTTCTCAATAAACTATAAATTTGTATAAATTACTATAGTACAATTTACATTTCATCTTCAAATGAACAGTCAAAGAAAGTAACAGGCTACATTTACTAAAGTACTGTAAGTACAATTCAGAGATACTTTAAACTTCTACTTGACTAAATATGATAATATTGTACTTTTAACTACACTGCATTTACTTTACGCTTACATTAAGTGGTTACTTTTAAAATTAAGATTTAAAAATACTGGTTGATACAAGATAGTGTGTGTTGTTACTCAGTAATTAACAACCTGACAATATGAGAAATTTTTTCAAATAATAATTTTATACCTGTAATAGTTTTATATCCTGGTCAGCTACAACATTAAAATGGTACTTACAAAATGCCTCTGTCATACAGAGGCCACTTCGCCGCATTGAGAGTACTTTTATTTTACTTTGACACAACAAGATTTTAAATAATATAGCAGCAAACAACTATTTTTTTATGTAGAGATATAGTTTCTCTAACTTAAATGTTTCATGGCGTCCTGAGCAGAGAAGTCCCCGTCTGATTATGTTGTAATCCCTTTCTCTGTTCTTTGTTTTGGTATCTGGACGGCAGCGCGTGCGTGTTAATACATGTAGGCTACCTGTGCATGTTAGTGGATGTGGGTCCCTCTTGCTACCAATAATATGTTCCTGCAGTACCTGCCCCTCCCTCTGTTTATAAACAGGCAGGGACCGCCCACTGACGGGATGGCAGTCATGGCACAGTGTAGTATGCAGCATTCAGGTGAGAGGCACTTTCCATCTCCTCGACTTAAAAAAATTATTTTTGCCTAAATAGGCTTCTGACAAAGAAAGATATGTCGGAGCACAGGTGGACTGACCATGGGGTCAGTCAGTCAGTGGACCGTCAAAACATCTATAAAGTTTTTAAAGTTTTGACGGCTCCATCAGTGTCTTTACCTGCTCCAAGTATGTGCTTTCCCAGCCTGACTGTGGAGCCATAACTGGTCTGGCTTTACAGAGATGGAGAGACTATGAGCGGCTAAAAGGCTCATGTGTGGAACATGTGTAAGTAACTTGATGGCTACATAATCTTACATGTCTGTTTTCATTAGTAACCGGCTACAGAGGGCCTGAAACGCTAGCTAATGTACTGTTACCCTAATTATGAAGTTGTGCAAATGTTGCTATTGCTAGCTGGCTAACTGTCAGCATTGCCATGGAGCATATCACGTCAATGCTGGGGTGGGCTAATGGTTGTGGCTAGTTTGCTTTTTGTTGGCTCTCGTGTACACAGGCTAACTTTATTCAGTAGTGCCTCTTGTGTGTTTAGTGGCCATTTTCACGGGGCTTCTTAAAACCTTGCTGGCTGACAACGTGAATGGATGGGTGGGGGAGTTTGAGCCGAACAGATGCTGGAGATTTAGCTGACGAGGCGTTTCTTTTGGTCAGAGATGCTGGTGGTTTAGTGCGACATCTAGTGGCAGTGACGGTCGTCTGCAGGAGATTATGCTGATAACTTTTAATCAAGTAAAGTTTTGAATGCCAGGGTTTTACTTGTAATGGAGTGGTTTTACATTGAGGTACTGAAACAGATTTCAGATAGATAAAGTTCCTTGTCTCTGTTAACAGCTGTTTTTGTAAAGGGTTTGTATATTTCTGTTTGTCACTGTTGTCTGGTGCAGCGAGTAATGTTAAGGTTTCAGTGTTCAGAGGGAAAGTAATTATTTTGTACAAACATTACTCAAGGATAGTTTATGTGTGTGACCTGCAATGTATTTGCATTGTGTGTGTGTGTGTGTGTGTGTGTGTGTGTGTGTTTGTGTGTGTGTGTGTGTGTGTGTGTGTGTGTGTGTGTGTGTGTGTGTGAGTCTTGGCAGCCACTGATGCACTGATGGCGAGTAGCAGAGGCAGAGAGAAATGTGAGAGTGGCCTGTGAACTCTCTGTCAGCCCATGCAGTCATTTCCTCAGTGACTGAAAGTAAACACTCACGTTTTGGAGAGGAAGTGACTCAACTCTCTTTGTCTCTTTCTCACTTTCACCCCTTTGCCCATGTGACCCCAAACACTGGCTGGCCCATGAGATCCTTACAGTGGCGGCAAAGTCACATTTTTTATGAGCACATTCATTTTTCCCAGGCACGAGGGACACAGTTCAGTGTATGACAGGAATGTAATGAGATTTTGTTGTCGAGGCCTTCTGCTCTCTGGACACGAAGCTGCAGCCTGTTTCATTCAGAGTGGACTGAAGAAGATTTTGATAATATTTGGTCACATGCACAGATTGCGAAGATATAAAACTGTAATTTATTGCAGTTGTTGGAAAAAGCACATCATCCGAAACTGCAGGCACAATAAGTCTGGCAGTCCTTCAGTCATGTACAGTACTGTACATAGATAACAGTTTTGAGGTGCTTGTAGTTGTTTCTGTCAGTGACTTCTTTTTAATACATTATATCATGGTTTTATTTACAGAAGGCCATTTTTAACCTTACAGTTACTGACTAAAATAAAGGTTTACATGCAAAACACACAGGAAGTTCATGATGCACAGCTGGAGTTCAACCCAACCAACAGTGTATAAAGTATTAACATCACCTATGACAATAAAACTTAAGCTTTATTCACGCTTGGAAGAAGACCATCTTTCAGAGATGAGGCTTTTGCCTTTAGTTTGCTTAAAACTTGAAGATCTTTTGGTTTAAATTGAATGTTTTCCCACTGTGGTATAGTGACTTATTGTTAAAGCATTTCAGACAAATAAAGTGATAATGTCCGTCATCACTGAGAAATGTTTGAAAAGGGCCGCACAAATAACTTTTGTGGTTAGCATGGTGTATGTTGAAGTGTGAAATCTGCCACAGATAAACTTATATCTGATGTGTGATCAAATAAAAAGATAGTAAACAGATCACTCATCTGTAAAGCTGTAGCGCCAATGTCCTGTTAGTGTTCGCATCTAAACCGATTTACTTTTATCAATTTATGTAAGTTGCGTATAAGACAAAAAGATAATGTCAAAATAGCTGCATTCATTTAACCTGAGTAACCTATCTGACCTCATCCTGACTCTGATGACCCACATATAATGTCTACACATTTTGAGTAGGCCTATGTTTAACTTTTTTTTTTTTACTGACATTTTAACACTCACCAGAGGCTATCAACAATTAACTGATCAAGGTGATGATTTATTTTCTTTTGTAAGCAGATCAGAGATACAGTAAGTTAATGATTCTTAGTAACCTCATGGAGAGTCATGGTTGTAGATTTATCAGCATCCACAGCTCAGTCACGTGCCTCTACGTTGTATTCCTAAACTCACCAAACACAAAGGTGTATATCAATATATATTTTTATTTTCAGTGACGCACACAGCTGTGTAGCTATGATTTGCAGAGCGGGGTCTGTGCGGGGGCAGCAGAGGAGAGGAGGAGTTGGGGTGGGGGGGGTGGAGGGTGGGGGTGTTAGGAGAAATAACCAACAAGGAAACCACTCTAAGCTTTGCTCCTGCGCCGCCTGGCTGGCCTGCCGCCAGGTTTCTCCAGAGAGGGTTGGCTCACCCCTTCTCCTCTCCTCCCTCTCCTCCCTTCTTTCTCTCCCAAACCCACATACGCACTCTCTCCAACTCTCCAGAGCAACAGGCGAGAAAAAGGAAGAGCCACAAAAGCGGGGGCAACTTTGGAAACAAAAGCATAGAGGACAAGGAGAAACTTCCAAAGATGCCAAACGTGTCGGTTTTACAGACGGATCACTTGGATACGCGAGGGAAGTGATTTTTTTGTTGTTGTTGTTTTCCTTAAGGAGAGAAAACAGCAGTGAGGACGCGCTTTTTTTCGCCGTATGAGACGTCAAAAATCTGCCTCGGTTAACAAAGCAGGCGCTTTTGAGCTGGAGCTGAACTCCTCAGCTTGTGATTTAATGTCCCCGGGTCTCTGTGGAGGGCAGTGAAGGATGCCAGGATGCCCTCTCTGATCACCCATCTGCTTGTCATCTGGCTGAGCGTCCACAGGCTGGTGTGGTGCACGGAGCGCTCCTCCACACGGGAGCGCTTCAAGGTGGTCATCGCTCCTCTCATCTGCAAGCGGATCTGCCTGAAGGGACAGTGTCAAGATACCTGCGAGCAGGGCAACAACACCACGCTGATCGCGGAGAACGGGCAGGCGGCCGACACGCTCATCGGACAGGGCTTCAGGGTCGGTGAGTGACGGTGCGAGGCTGCAGAAACAATGCTGTTTATTTACGATGAGATATAACTAGGCCGCTGCGATTAACTAATAGTTCTGCACTGACCTCCGGGTTTATAGTTTTTGCTCTATAGAGCCCCTGCAGAGGTGGAGAGAGGCCTGTTTGGTTGCTCATAAATGGACTTTTTGTGGAGCTTTGCTATCAGCACATGTCACATGGTATGATAAAAGTTACTTATCAAGATCATCAGAAAACAACTCACTATCACTGTAAATCTGTTTATCACATTGTGCTGCACAGTAATTCGCATTCAGCAGCATTTTAGACGGAATAACTCCACAAAATGGTTAAAGTGGGACTGAATGACATATTACTTACTTCAATCATAATGTTGTTAGTAAGCAGTATAGGGAGAAAAGTATTAAGTTAAACTAAGTACAAGTGGCTTTTTGCTCTTTTACTAGTAAAAGTCCTACAATCATATTCTTACTTCAGTAGAAATACAGCAGTATTTACAGAAAAATGCACTTAAATATGAAAGGCCAAAGTACTCACTAATACATGGATTCCTTTAAGTGTCTTTCAGGGTTAATTTCAAGTTTGAAGGTATTTAAATCTGTAACAATATTTCACACTCATGCAATATGTTTCTTATGTAAAACCTTTACCTGCAAAGTCACTTCAGCTTTCAGATCAGTGAAGTGCAGTTGAGGAAAAAGATCAGATTTTACCTCTGTAGTGTGGTGGAGTGAAGTAAAATGTGTCCAAAATAGACAAGATGAGTACAAATACTGTGTCACAGAATGATGCTATAGTACAGTACATGAGTAAATGTTCTTTGTCACTGTTCCACCTTCATTTAAACTGTCCAAAATATAACAGTGACCAGTATAAACAAATATCAAGTATATCTCATTCATTAATGCCCTTATCTTCTTAAACGCTCCCATCCTCTTTATATAATACATCAATGTAATAGCAGCTATCCATCATGAATTCATGGCATTAAGATTTATGTCAAGTGGGTATAAACTCTGCTTTGCAAATAAATAGGTGGTTAAAATGAGGTGAGGTGGGTTTACCCTCCACTGCACTGCTGGAAAATGTTCCCATATTACACTTTAATTAGTGAGGCACGGTTCATTACATAGCATATAAATGTACTCTTTAGATCTATACTTTTTGCCCTCAACTCCAGTGTTTGGTTGGCATGAGTGGAGCCCTTCTGTGCTGTATCAGATCAGCTGTGGTGAGACATGGAGCCTTGCAGTCTACGTCAGTCTCCAGCCCAGAGCTGGCTCACACTGGTCCGCTTTCCTCCGCCACGCTCAGTGTAGAGAATAAGACACTCGGCAAGGCATGAGATGTCCAGCTGTGTGAGTTTAAAAACTAATAAAGGAGCTTCAGCTTCTCACTGACGTCTCTGCAGTGGACAGTGGTGTTGTGTCATAAATGACGGTCCAAGTCATTTCTGTCTTTTTGTCAGCAGATGCTAATTATTAGTCACTTTGTTTGGCTTTGTTTCTCCAAAATATCTGAACGTGGGTTGATACAAACCCCATTATCTTAATGAAACTGATACATTAAGCAGCAGTGGTCATAAAATGATAAATTATAGACGATAACAGCACTTCAGAGGCAGTGGTAAATGATGCAATAGTTTCATATTTCTGTGGACATCTCATCAGTGCCAGAACCATTTTCCAGTCTCTTCTGTCTTAGAAGAAATGGAGAACATTCAACAGGACTGACCTCAAAACTCATATCTTTTAAATTCTTAAAATCAGCTTTTTTTCCACTACAATGTTAATTGTGATTTTGTCCAGAGTATAGCAGCCCCTCTGTATGAGTACACACATGTTTTTATGTCTGGATTTTTAAGGAGAAGTTGAGATACAGTAAAACTTGAATAAAAAATGGCTCTTAAGCAGTATTTATCTGTGGCTGTAGAAAACCAATAAAGAAGTCGGTAAGAATAAATCATATGAAGGTTATGTTGCATGGTTGTGGTGCTTCTTACAGTTATCTCACACAGTTTTTGCAGTACAGAGGAGTTGTAGATGGTCATACAGATGTAGCCTCTCCAGCTGTTTTCTTTGGTATGCCCATATGGAAGTAAGCAGGCTGGATTTAATTGAGGTCAAGTGAATCTCACTTGCGGTGCCAGGGCAGTACTCTTCCTCCTCGACATCGTGTAGGGTCGGGCAGTTGGCTTGGACACCAAGGCCTCCCTCTTCTCCTCCAGTTTCCTCGTGCTGCGTCACGTTTTGGGGCTTCTGCTGCAAATAATTCAAGAAAGACATTTTAAATTCCAGGAATACCTCCTGGTGCTTCACGTTCCGTCTGGGTAGAGAAACGGTTCTACAGTCACCTGTCTCCTGGATTTCACAGTCAAAGTATCTGAAAACAGATCCTCACGGAGTTGTTTGAGTTTTCGCAGCAGGGAATAGTGGGTTTGACTTCAGCTTGGAGAGGAGATGTGTGATGTTCAGTGTCAGGGCTGGAATGTGGTGTGGACAAGTGGAAATTTCTCTCCCCTGTGTTAAAACGGCCATGGCTATAGCAGCAACAATATGAAGACTTTTCCATATTTGAGCGGCTGTGACGTCAGCACAGCGAGGCCGAGCAAACCTGACCAAACCCAAAAACCTTTGTTCAAAAGAAATGTAGTTTCTGTCGATGTGCCGAAGTGCAGAAGTACCTTTCAGTATGTATGTTTCAATATGCACAAAGATTTTCCCAGTCAGTAAAATAATTGTCTGAATTTTTGGCTGGTGTGGACAGACCGAGAAAAAGTCAGGTTTTAGTGGTGATGTGGATCTGGGATTTCCGCCAACAGATGAAGATTATTTTAATGGCCATAACTTTGTAAGTAATAGAGAGAAAGTTTTTTTTTTTTTGTAAGTGATATTTTGCCTTTATTCTGACAGCAACAATGAGAGAGAGAGACAGGAAAGTCAGGGAGAGAGAGAGAAAAAGAGAGAGAGAGAAGGGATGACATGCAGCAGAGGGCCACGGGTTGGGACTCAAACCTGAGCCTCTGGGGTCACGATTACGCGTTCATGGTGCACGCTTTACCAGGTGAGCCCCCAGAGAGAACGTTTTTGAAAATGATTTTTTAACCTTCAGTGGGCAGGTTGAAATGATCAAGTGACTAAAACAAACAACTAACCCTCAAACTGGTAACATTGCAGTTACGTAGTTGACGTCAGCTCCACTGAAATACTCAGAAAACATATTTTAAATCGTAAAATTCAGGGAAATGACTGATAATCCCAGTGTTGAACAGCTGGAGAACAAACTGGTGAGCATGTCAGTGTTTGTGCTTCCAAGGAGTTGTTTGACATTGTTTAATTTTCTGACCAGCAGTCTGAAACACAAAGCAGAGAACAGCCAGATTTATTGGGTTGAACCAGCAAATGTTTGATAGTTTGAGCCATGCCAGTAGCATGGTCCATGACTCTGGTCCAAACCAAAATATCTCAACAATTACTGGATGGATTGCCATGAAATTTGGTACAGACACGGATTTCCTCATGTGGGGACATTTTCTACTAAAGATAGCAGCCTGGAAGAAGTGAGAGTGAGCCATAACAGTGCATTTGTGAGTTGAAAAACCAAAATAACCAGCTAAAAGACATGAATACACGCCATGCACGTCATGATGAGCAACACCTTCCACATTACATAAATATTTGATTTTTTCTTAATATAAACATATTGATTAAAGCTTTGGATATTTGCTCTGTAAATTTTTAGCAGATTTATTTGCACAGACACATGCTTTTTTATTGAAAAAAAAAGTTTACTCATAAACAATCATCTAAATTTCAATCAAATCATAAATGTATATTATGACCTGTTTGATCTATGCCGTCCCAGAGACAAACAGACGACTCCCCAGATGTTCAGCAGAGCAGATCCTCTCAGTTTTCTGTACATGAGGACAAACCACTTGGACGACAGCTTTGTACTTATATCCTATTCGAAAGAGCTTCTACTGAGCTGTAGCTCTGCACTCATTGTCAGACAGACAGTCAATGATTACAGAATATCTGTTATGGTTAAGAAAGTAGCAGTTAGACTCAGCACTGGTCTATTTAATGTACAGTGTCCACAATACATCACAGCAACCTATCTGCATAATCATTATCTTACACATGTTCTTTGAGCTGTAGCATACACTACAATTCATACTTCATACACCACATACTTATCAGATTAAGAAACTTTATATTTAACAGCTGAAACACTTACTTGACATATTTAAATCTGCGTAACACAAACTCCGCTGCAGATAAGGTAAAATGTGCCAGATATGCTCTGGTCACATGTTTCCTGGGAATCCACATGTCATTGATAGATCTAAAGTGCATTCAGAAAGTATTCAGGGTCAATGTCCCGTTGGAAGACGAGCCTTCAGTCCGGTGTGAGGTCCTGAGCGCTCTGGACCGGGTTTGCATTAAGGATGTCTCTGTACTCTGTTTAGATTTTCCTCAACCCTGACAAGTCTCTCTGTCTCTGCCAATGAAAAACACCCCCACAGCATCCCTGTTGGGATGGTATGGGGCAGGTGATAAGCATGCCTGGTTTCCTCCAGATATGGCGCTTAGAACTGAGGCCAAACAGTTCAATCTTGGTTTCATCAGACCAGAGATACTTGTTTCTCACGGTCTGAGAATCCTGTAGGTGTTTTTTTTTTTTTTTTTTTAAGCAAACTCCAAGCAGCTTTCATATGTCTTTCGCTGGGGAGAGGGTTCTGTCTGGCCACTCTTCCCTCTATTACTCAGTTTGGCCGGGCGGCCAGGTCTAGGAAGAGTTCTCGTTGTTCCAAACTTCTTCCATTGAAGAATTATGGAGGCCTATGTGCTCTTGAGAACCTTCAATGCAGCATCATTTTTTGTAGCCTTCCCCAGATCTGTGGCTTGACACAGTCCTGCATCTGAGCTCTGCAGGCAGTTCCTTTCTCCTATGTTTATGTGATATTTCAGTCTTTCTTTCTGAAATTCTGTTTTTGTTTTTCTTTGTCTTTACACTTTCTATAACTAATGGATGTGATGCCTCTGATGAGACATTGTTGTTGTTTATGTCAGGAATAAAAGAACGAGTGCATCTTATTCTGTGTATTATATAGAAGAGTTGGGAGGAAGAGAAAGGAGGAAGAGGGGGATTGCATGTCATGGAAGCTGAATTTGTAAATTGCGAAATTGTAAAAATCTTGAATTAACTTTTGCATGTTTCTCCGATTGCATGTCCTCTTGAACTTGGACCTGTTTACAGATGAAGACTGCCTTGTAATTATCTCCGTGTGTTTGGCTGACAAGATATCAGCCAGCTAGTTTTTTTTTTTTAAATCTTCAGGACTTGAAAGTTGGCCGTAAAAATGGTAGGATAGGGAGATGAAGACAAAGTGAGATGCCTTTTCGCTCCTTGGAGACCGGGTGTCTTTGTATGTGTGTGTGCATCTTTCTCACAAAGGAAAGGAAAGGAAGTTATATTTTCAGTACTCTGCAAAGATATTCTTTGAAAATGAAGCGGTTACTTAAAAATAATATCTTCAAGAATACATTGATTACTCTGACTGTATTGCAAGTATGTTTTATTTCCAATTAAAATGAACACAAGTCTAGTTTTTCTTTGCTGTTGCTAGCACAGAGGTATCCCATCTATCAGCCGTAGTGACAGCTGCTTGGCTCCCAGACAGTCCAATGAGCCTTATCTGTGTCCTGCAACTTCACAGCATCTCATCTTTAACAGGCCTCCCGACGTCCCGGCTGCTCTAGATTCTCGTCTTTTTCTGGAATAACTAAAAGCACAGGGAAGTGGTCTTATCATATCCCAGTCTAGGCTTGTCTCACCTAAAATGGGCATCATGAAAAGTGGATATGGCTATTTCAGGAGTTCCCATGTGGTTCTGTATTTAGAGTAAAGTGACAGTAGTAGCCCTGTGGTTTGTTTTGGTTTTCCCTTGGCACGGGTCAGAGGTCCATGGGAGCCTGAAAATGAAGACAAGTCAGTCAAATACTGTAGATGGAGCTGGTTCTGCTTTCTCTCTGTTTAGGAGATGAGTTTATTTTACCTTTCAAAACCCTCTGCTCTTACCCACACACTCTTCTTTCTCTTGTGCCAAGCTTTGGAGAAGGCGGTCTAACACGGGCAACCAAAAACCTGCAGCACTCCGGATTTTTGCCACAGGTTGGACTGAGCTCAGAGGCGAAGTCGGGCAGGGCTCCTGTGCTCACACCCTCTCAAACACAAACATTCACGCTTGGGGAAGCTCATGCACATTCATGTACAGCTTATTTATTGTGAAAGCTACGTACGTTTGATGATATGTGCATCGTGTGTGTCTGCAGGCTGATCTTCAACTCCCTATCAAGGATGTGTTTTTATATTTTTGGATGCACATTCTGTCACCTCTCCCTGTCTATTTATGCGTGCTGGGGAAATAATACATGAGGTTATTCGGGGTCTGCCATTTTCATTAACCTTTTACCACTGTTTTGCAAGTGGGACACTGTTAGTATGTAGAGCTTTGACGGATGAAATTGTGTAAGAATATATATGTGTTTGTATTAATAGATTAGATGTTAAAAAAGAGCAGCCAGTCATTTGCAATTCACAGCTGGGTCAAAATACAACACAGTGTCTCCCTGTACCTTCAAAGCAGTCAGTCAGTCCAACAATATGATAGAGATATGAAAACGTTATGTTTAAATCTATCTCAACGGTTCAAAACTGTGCTTTTTTTTTTTTTAATTTAGCAACCACTCCCATAGAAAGGATGTTTGTTTAAAGGGTTAAAGCCACAGTAATTTTTCTCTGTATTTACATTTGTCAAGATTGCACCACATTTCTCATTCAGAGCGAAAATCCACATGATCCCATGATGAGCCTCCCATCAAATCAGTCTCCTGCATGTCATTACTTTCTGTGGGAAAAAAAAAAAGGCAATTTGGCTGTGCAGGTTACAAAAGGCATCACAGTAAATTAAGTTTAGAAAACAAAGCAGCAATTAGAGGTGTCTTTTCTTTTCTTTTTTTTTTTGAACCTCACAAGGGGACAGTGTGTATATTTGCATGCATGTGTGTACCTAAGTGTGTTTGGTGCTCAAGAGTAGTGTACTGAATCCAGCTCAAACAAACAGCCTTCTTTGCCATCTTTAACACTCTCCTCCCATTTGCTTAGCGAGGGGGAGAAACGGAGCAGTTATTTAAAGCTGCTCAGAGGAATGCGAGCGCAAGGGACTGCACCCACACCACGCAGGACCCTGTAGCTGTAGTGATTAGCCAGGGTAAACAGAATAACACGGCCTCTGCCAGCGCTGCCTGCTGCCGTGGCCTGAGAGTGTGCAGTTTGCAGACATTACCTGTTACGCTCTCCGGTGGTGAGTGCTGAGTATCCCGCAGGGCAGGTATCTGACATAATCTCAGCAGAGCACTGTCAGCACTCCTCTACCTGCCTGCTCTCCAGGTCCTATAGCCGTACTTTTAGACTGTCATTATATGACATCATTCACATTTACGCCAAGATCCTGTCTGACTCTCTGGCTCTCCTTCCACAAACATCTCTGCCAGAGGGGTGTGACAAGGTAACATTGGATATGTGCCCACCCAAGAACTATTGAAACCACACCACATATTTCCATGACATGTAAAAATCACATTGTGCAAGGCAGCGTTTGATTTAGATTTGGATAATTGCAAACCTCCTTACTAAGATCCGTCCTGATCTGCCTGACAATGGCTGCTCCAGTTTCTCTGGAAGAGTCTGCTCGTCATCATCGTCCAGTTTCTGTAAGGTTAACAAACCGTTGTTTTAGGCTGACTGCGAGAGGTAATGAATGCCTTTGGTGACAGTGGACGAAGGGCAGCACTATTGTTTGGATAGCTGAGGCCGAGGCCGCTCAGTTTTGGGGGGTTGATGGAGCACAGAGTTCTGCATTGGGGGGGTGGGTGGGCTCGTCATCATCGTCCAGTTTCTGTAAGGTTAACAAACCGTTGTTTTAGGCTGACTGCGAGAGGTAATGAATGCCTTTGGTGACAGTGGACGAAGGGCAGCACTATTGTTTGGATAGCTGAGGCCGAGGCCGCTCAGTTTTGGGGGGTTGATGGAGCACAGAGTTCTGCATTGGGGGGGTGGGGGGTTGTGTACGCAGGTTTGTGTTTTCAAAAGGCAGTGATTATGTCATTTACTCCCAACGTCTGGCTCAGCTGCAGGAGTCTAACCCATTTCGTACGTCGCTCTTTCTCACTTCGTGTGGTATGTGGTATCGCAGTGCCAGTTGATGGTAGGCGTATTTGGGGATGTGGTTTTCTGCTTTGGACCTGATGGTAAAGTGAGGCACGTCATACAATGATAGCCATTCCCCTATTCTCTTTTTAAACAGTGGCTCTAGTGGCATGTGTTTACAGTTTATGGGGCCCAGCGTTGTTTAGTCACGGTTCTCTCAGGTCATGAAAGATGGTATTGGATAGTAGTAAAACACTATATCAAGAATACTCATGGAACTACTTTTTAAACCTAGTAAACTTTTGACAATAACATTCAATCAAATGACTGTGTGATGTGAGAGGGCCACTCATAGTGCTGAACTCACTGAGAATGAACACCCGACTCTGTGCCACTCTGCAGCTTTGAGCTGCTTTTCACTCATTGTTTTGGTTTCCCAGCTTGGACGATGGCCATATGGTTGAGCCTCACTGCTCCAATGCCCTCCCCTCATATAACAGTTATCCAGTTTAGATTTTACAGTGGCTCATGTTTGGGGACTATTTTTTGTCCAGATGCAGTGACTTTCTGTAGTATCCACTGGTTGCCCTGACAACCTCATGGTGACAAAAGATATATGATATGATGATGATGACTGGTGAAGCGAGAATGTTTGAGTAAATATGTTTGGAAGTTTTATAACAAAATATGCTCGGCTCTAAATTTAATCTGATGTAATCTGTGATCAATTCTTCCACTGAAACTCCAGTGGGATATAGTGTAGAGTTCAGTAATGAGGTGTTGTGTGTTGCAAGTCTGAATCTGCATCATGTATCACTGTTGTAGTATAACAACTAGGAAACTCCACTAGTGCAAACATGACTCAGGGTGGTATCACGATGCATATTCCTGTATCTGTATCAGCCAACAAGACCGTGGAAATGATCACATATTGACCAGAAAGTGTTATGGAATCCATTTTTTATATCTTTGTGGGGTTCGCCTCAGACCGGGACTGAATCATAGTGAAAGTGACTCAGTGAGCATCATCGCTGATTTCGGTGTCTGAATCTTGCAGTCTGGGTAAATTTCTATTTTTCGCCAGAACATGAGTGTGTTCAACGAACAGGATGGATCAGACCACTGTATCGTCTGCATGGTGAGAGATGATGTCTGCTGTAGCTTTCAGTTCAGTGAGCTGAGGAGCTTTTCGACTGTGGTTTGTGGGGCTGTAATTTGTTGTTTTTGTGCTGGGAGGGTGCGGCTGCGGCTGAAAGGACGCCGTGGAGGGAGGGGGCTGACGATGCGTCATCTCCAGACAGACAGGAGTGAGTGGGTGGGTGGTCACAGGCCACTGAGAGGGCAACTCTTTCTTTCTTTCTTTCTTTCTTTCTTTCTTTCTTTCTTTCTTTCTTTCTTTCTTTTTCTTTCTTTCTTTCTTTCTTTAGTTGTTTCTTTGTTTCTTTCTTTTCTTTCTTTAGTTGTTTCTTTCTTTCTTTCTTTCTTTCTTTCTTTCTTTCTTTCTTTCTTTCTTTCTTTCTTTTTCACATGCCTGTGCAAAGACATTTTTCTGTTCAGCTTGCAAAAAAAAAGGACAGACTAGTATAATTTTCCCACTGCCAGTTATTACCTGTAATTTGCTAAAAATATGAAACATGGTGTCTTTTTTAAGTATGTCCTGTCAGTTACACTAGATGTGCTTATTTAGCAGTTGGGGAATGTGCTGTAAGGAAAAAAAAAGTGTCTGGGAATCACAGTAATCCCACTGTAACGTCACACTTTCTATTCTCTGGATTTTACATCTCTCCTCTCTGCCTCTTTCTTCTTTATTTCCTCACTTTCCCAGATATACGATCTCTTCCCTCTAACATCTCACGCTGTGAGGAGATCTGTCTTTCTCCTCTTTGGGTGAATCATGACATGATGAAGAAGGAGCTCTCACTCATATGTCACATACGAGAAGAGCTTGAAGACAAAGACTTTCTTCCCTTTCTTTCTGTCTCTTCAGTCAGTTCACTTCACTCTTCTAGTCGGAGTGAGCTCTGCATTGGAAAATTATACGCTTCCAGACCGTCTTGGAACGTACCTGCAAGCTGACGTTCAATATTAAATTAGGTTTCAAAGGCATGACAGCAAAGAATACAGTCAACTTTGAAGGTTTTCTTAGCTTAACCGAGGCCATATATGGTAAAATGTGGCTATATATTAATAGGAACACAGTGTGTCTTCATTCAAATTGTTATAAAGTGATTGAATCACTACTTAATGCCACAGATGAGAGATGAGTAGTCTTTGAATGGGATCCTACAAAGTTCTTAACTTCCTCCATTTTCTTTGACAGGGCCACGTGGAAAATGAAGTTTATGATACCATAACTGCTTCACATGGACAGGTCGCACCACCCCCACCACCATTCAGCCAGTCTGCCCTGTTCATGCCTCGCATTCATTCAGACCACCAAATTACTCTTAGGTGCATTTGATTTTTAATAACACACCACCTCTAGTCTCAGGAATGTGTTAGATCCATAAAGGCAAAGGTGTGGTAGAAAGCAGAGGGCTGGCTGTCTCTGAGACGCTACGCTAACTGATGAGGAGAGTCAATGAGCGATTTCGGATCGTAAATTCTGCTAATGAACTCTGAGGTGCTGATTTAAAGGGAAAGTCCACTGGAAAATAAAATCGTTGTTATGATCTCAACTTTAAAGCTTTGTGCTCTTTTCAGTATGTAATGTGGTTCAGTCACCTAACCACAGCAGCTCTCCAGGAGACACTGCAACCTCCAGTTAATAACTCTCTCACACACACTCACACACACACACACCCATTCACATACAAGATCTGCAGAAATCATTAGCCCATGCATTGCCAGTATGGCTTCAGTTCCTTCAACTGAAGGAGGTAGATGTGAAGGAGGAGTCACTGTATGTTATTACAGCATGCAAATTATTCAGCCCTCCTGGAGCTCAGAAGAGAAACAGAACAAACAGAAATGAGATAGCTCATTTAAACAGAATCCAATAATCAGGCATGAAGTGCAGTATTACCACGTGTTGTTCAGAGCTTCAGTTTGATGCTGTTTGGATCTGGGATGAACCCAGAAACCCTCCCTGTATAAGGATGAATTTAACCTCCTGCAGTGTTACCATGAGTGCAGTTAAAATGTGTTTTTTAGTCTTAATTCTACTGTAAAAAAATAAAAAGGGCAGTTAGGTTTGGAATATTGTAGCATTTTTCCACATAGTCAGAGACTAATGGATGTTGTGTGCAGTTTGAAAGTATGCTGAACACACACATCAAGACAAAGCAAGACACAGCCTTTAGTTTGATTTTTGTTATCTCGGATCTTTTCTTTCACTTCCTGTGTTAAGTGTTTCTGAGTATCTCGAAAAGCACTCTATAAATAAGATGTGTTTTGTTAAAATGTATTATTATTGCATTTTTCCATTAAAAGTAAACTCATGTTTTAGATTAAAATGCATATGCAAACAAGTAACATTTAGAGAAGAATATAATGAATAAAATTCAAGAAAGTCCAACAGTAATAAAAGAAAAAGACGAAAAGAATTAGACCATCTACAATAACATGGTTCGTTTCCATAATAAATATACATCAAAACATCCCATTAACTGTGGAAGTCTACGGTTTCTCCTGATGTTGATCTGTACTCATTTGACTGTTTATAATGAAATTAGAGAGTTTATAAATAATGTTACATAACTTATAAAAGGCTAACATCTAACAGACATTCGACAAGTTGTATTTCCCAGCACTTTCCTGGAAGTGCTCCTGATGCCAAAAACATGTTTGACATGTCAACAAAAACACAACACAAACATCTTTCCAACATAAAATTCCCCCCAAAACGGAGCCACCCTTCATATCAAAACTGCATACTTCTCTTTTTTTTGTGACACAACAGTCATGAGTCAGCATATGAGATTATTATTCACCAAACTGAATGTCACAAACACTACATGAACCAGTAAGCAGTGTAGTAAAGGGAATGCAAACACTGACCTGATTAAGCAGATTTGGTGTGGACTCTGAGGTGACTCCCTCTCATCCATTTTGTTTGTTTTTCTCTTTTTTTTCCAAATTGATTTTATTGGTATTATTATTAAACTTTCATCAATATATTATGTATTAATATATACATATTTCTGTCTTTTTAATACATAATCAGTCATCTCTTAAGTACTTCTGTAATTGCTCTAACCTGTACGTGGTGCTATGTGGTCCACATTAAATACAACATCTTTCTAATGTCATTCTAACAGTGAGTGTTTCTGCTATCAGCTGCAGACTCAGTTTCTAGTGCCCTCATGACCTCACGTTACCGCACATAAAAGTGTGCTCCAGATGAGATATACAATTTAAGTGTGGTGAAAAGAGAGCACTATCGTCTCCTTTTCTCTTCTCCTGCCTTTGAATCCGTAGAGTAGCAGTACACTTAGTAGTGACAGCTCTAACTACAGTGATTTTTTTAAACAGAAATCACTCCTCTCTGAGTCTTTGAATAATTAATGTTAAGTTGTCATCATTTTAGTCTAGACAACGCCTGCAAAACTTCTTCATGGAAGCTCTTTGAAAAACTCTGTCAAGACTGTAGAGAGATGTGTGCTGACAGTGGCAGCTGTGTATTTGACTTTGTGTTGTATAGCATCACACTGGGCTTATCCTAACATCAAAAGGTTTCATTCACACGACCCCCACCCCTGTCCCCACCCAAGAAATAGAATCCGAAATGTGATGTAATATGTAATATGATTTCTCCCTCTGCCTTTGTGTTCATGAGTTTCATTAGTGTTGAACTGACCCTGACCGTGCGACATCAGAGCACCCGGTCTCACTCAGACACCTTCCCAGCCAGACGAGGCCACAGCCCAGACTTTCTCTACATCGTCTTTCCAGCCTCTGTGGGTTTAGATTGTGTAATCACATTTGGAAAGAGGTTCTTTTCCTGTCTCGCTGCATCTGCAGTCCCAATCTTCAACCCCCGCATCTCTCCCAGTTTCCTCTCATTCTAAATCCAGTACTGAGACAAAATCAGAACCATGGAAAATCTCTTATGTCAGAGAAAGTCGAACAAAGTTGAGTAGTCCTTCTTCAGTCTGCGCTGCTCGCCTACTATTTCCTGAGCCTTCCAGCTTGATTCCATATTTTGCCGCCTGCACCTAGTCCCATTTGGTTAATACCACGGTCACATGGTGTCCAATAGTGGAAAACGGCTTCTTCAGTATCCATCATGCTTCAGATTTAAACATTTTGTACCCCACTAGTTGGATCTTTTATTGAGGTCCTTTAATTTTCTGCCTGACTTTCACTATGTGAGGATGTCCCTGCTGTGTTGAAAGTGATCTAGTCTCCTAATTACGCCGCAGCCCAGACTCCCTGGCAGTCCTCACCTAATTACTTCCATGTGTGCACACTTGGCTCAGCAGCAGAAAGAGGCCTCCTGTCCTCTCCTCTCCTCTCATCTCCTCTGGATATTGTCTTTGGATATTTTCTATATCCAGCCTCCTTTCTGGGTTTTACTGTTGAGATGTGTTTATGTTTGTCTCAAAGTTCTCAATGGATCTCAAGTGGTCAACGTCATTGTTTTGGCGGCTCCAAATGGCAACAAAGAGTAACTGAAAAATGTGAACTTTAATAGTCATCATCAAATCACGATAGTAAACTGCACAGACTGCTTGTGTTTACTAGCCAGGGTGGTTTGTGACACATTATAGTGAAAAATACCAAATTTACCAGGAGGAAAAAAAAACCCATTGGTGTGCTTTCTCTCCTGTTTTGTTATTTGCAATTCAGTGCATAAAAACCAACACACACAATTGCACAAACAATAACTGATTATGTTTTTATGATACATGTTACTTTGGTGTAAACCATAGCACTGCATTTTAGTACTATGTGAAGATGCAGAGTTGATGTAGGAGAGATGATGGATGTAAAGAAAAACTGTAACAGCTGATGTTTAGCAAGATCATGGCACGAAAGAGGACGAAAGATGCCTACTCGTTACTAGTTAATATTGAAAAATGTCCATCGTAGTTTCCCAGAGCACAAAGTCGTATCTTCAAATAGCTTATTTTGTCTGACCAACAGTCCAAAAGGTGAAGATACCCCGTTTTCAGCACTATTACAGAAGAAAACGTCTGGATGTTCACATGAGAAGCAGGAACAAGGGAATTTTGGGCATTATGGGCATTTTTGCTTAAAGGAATATTGGATCATTTTGGAAAATGATGAGTGTTAGATAAGAAGATACGAGTACATATCATCTTTTTATCTGTCTTAAATATCAGGCCAGCACATGGTTATCTTAGCTTAGCACAAATACTGGAGACTCGGAAACAGCTAGCCTTGCTTTGTCAAATGGTAACAAAATCTGCCGAATTAACATGTTATACCTCTGTTTGTTTTAATCTATATAAAATGGTAATTCCACCACTTTAAAGACTCAGACCCAAGAAAATGTTGCAGATTAATAGCTCACTAACTGACTTCGTTTTAGCTTTAATCAGATATTTACTTATTAAAATAAAGTTCTTAATTTGTTTTTAAGATGTATGTAATGTAATTTAGGATCACAGCGTTTCAAGAGTTTGACTACTTTGATTAAATGAGAAAGATTTTTGTTGATAAATATGCCTATCCATGCTTCCAACATACAAGGAAAATGAGATATCAAAAATGTATCTTTGGGATATTGGCTTCCTAGTCCTGAATTTTCACTATTCATTAGCTGTCTTAGTACTGCTGCTGTTCGGTTTCAGTTTTCTCTCCAATCGCTCCCTGGATTCATGACTTACTTGCGGTTTTTCCTTTGCTCTCTCTCTCTCTCTCTCTTTCCTCTGATTGTTCTATTGTGGGAATTTCAAAACCAACTGGACTTAAAATAAACACAATGGGAGACCCAATAAAACTGCACTGAATACTGTATATGCCACAGACTTCTCTCCAGCCAGCAGCTTTCCCATAGATTTCAAGATCTTTCCCATATGTCAGAATGAAGCTGTTAAACACATCAGTGACATTACCTGCTTCTCTGCTCAGACACTGCTGCTGACTGGCTGCAGGGACCTGTTAGTCCGTCAAGCTGGTGTGACTTTTACAGTGGTACAGTTCACAGTGAATATTTTACGTGGTCCTGCTCATGCCACAAACTTTTGTGTCTGTCTGCCATATTAGTGTTATATAGAACTAAATCACCAGGCTGTTCACATGATCATATAAACCGCAGTCTGTCTCTGAGTAAATGAATCCAAAATCAGCTATTTTACTCTGTTATTATATTCTTGTGTTGCTCATGTTTGTAAGTTTTTCCTCTTCCTCTCCTCTGATGTGATTCTTAGCTATGAACTGTTGACCCGTGAGAGTCTCAGCCCAGTCTCTTTGTGACAACTCTCCTCCTGTCTCTCTCTACAGTTGTGTGTCCCCTGACGTGTATGAATGGAGGAGTATGCAGCTCGAGGAAGCACTGCCTCTGCCCGCCTGGCTTCACTGGTCGCCTCTGCCAGTTTCCACTCCAGCAGACACAGCAAGCACAGGCAGCGCGAGGCAACAAGCAGCCTGTCTACCCCGTATCTTTGAAGCCAGACGGCCAGAAACTAGTGGAGCAATCAGGCATAGGGCGTACCCAGTTGACGCAAACAACCTCAGTTTTCACCCTACCTTTGTCACAAGTAGGGCACCACTCATCTGAAGGTACCCAACATTTGTCTCAGCATCTCTCGGTTGGTTTTGAGTGATGGTGAAAATATATTTTGTGATACATTTCGTTCCTCTGATTTTTTCAATTTCAGTGCAGATTAACGTGCGTGTTCACCACACGCCGGACACCTCTGTAGTCATTCAGCCTCTCGACCAATCAGATGTCAAGCCTCCTCACAAGACAGGGCCGCGCCCGATCCCTCCACGACACAAACCAAAGGGGCGCTGCTTCCAGGAGACCACACCCAAACAAGCTGTGAGTTTAGTCACATTCTGCATTGGTTGACATTGAATGTGAAACCTTTTGGGGTTTTTTTTCACCCCTTAACATTTCTCTTTCTCATCTTGCTTCAGTGCAACAGCACCCCACTTCCTGTTTTGACCAATCAGGAGGATTGCTGCGGCAGTGTGGGAAATTCATGGGGACAAAACAAGTGCTATCAGTGCCCCAAACTACCAAGTGAGTTACAGTGTACTTCAAGAAATCGCCACTGCCTCAAAAGTTAATACTAATTCATTTTCGAGTAGCTCTAAATCCCGTTTCCAGCTTTGTAGATCTCAGTCTTTGTTTACTTGTATCTAGTGTTTTATATTCAAAAGTGAAAGTTCAACAAATTGTTTTCATGCTGTAACTTATTTAACCCATCTACTTCTTGTGGGTTCCTGGGAACAAATTATTGTTTATTGGGCCAAAAATGTCAAGCATCCCCAGCAATTTATACCTTCCACCTTATGAAATTATGGCCCTAGATTAAAACAATCACTTCGTACCTCTATAAAAATGTGTTTGAATGTGTACATGAAAGTTAGTGGTAAGGTGGGGTAGGGAGTGTGTCAAACGCTGGGTAGGGAAAAAACGGAAGAAATTACGGGAATTACACACAGACAGTGAGACAGAAAAAGAGAATGTGGAAAATAACCCTCTACTTAAGCATGTTCCTATGGGCCTGCCCAGTGCAGGACTGTCATCACATTGCTGAAGATTGAATTTCAAGAAAATGTTGGCTACTCACGTTTTTCCACTCTGCTATTATTCCGCCTCTCAGTTCTGACTCAGACAATGCACCCTTTGACATAAAACCTAATACTGTACGTCTGGTTAGTCTTTAGATAACTGGATTCCTGCCCAGAGTGCTGCCTGTTTTTGTTACATTCATATCCATTTAAAAGCTCCTCTTTTTTTTTTAATGAAAATGGCAAACGTAAGCTGTGCGCTTGCTCCTTTCTTTCATTGAACTCTCTAAATGTTTGTGTGAGTGCAGTCTTCCCACAGCTCTCTAATAAAACTGCCGTACACGTTTTGCTCCCTCATGGAAAATTGGACATTCTTCTGTGTTAGAGGTTCAAGGCTCCTTTAGGGGGAGAAAAATGCATTGGTATGAGTTAAAACCTCATGAAAGACTTTTTCAAACTATTCTGTGACAAGCTACTCTTCATCATAGGCCTCATGAAAAACTGTCAGTAGAAAAGAAGAAGTGTTAAAGGACTGGTTTGACATTTTGGGAAATGCACTTATTTGCTTTCCAGTGGAAAGTTGACTAAGCAAACAAGCTATAACGTGTAAATTAGGGAGCTTTAGAGGAGCTGGTAGGTGAACTTTCTCTGGTTTCCAGTTTTTATGCTAGGTTAAGCTAACCTCCAGCTGGCTGTAGACTTACATTGAACACACAGGGGTATAAATCTTGTCATCTAACTCCAGCAGCAAGCAAATAAATGTACTGTATTTCTCAAAATGTCAAACCATTGCCTGTCAGCGTTGGCTACAGTAGCTAATCACTCCCACACTGTTACAGCATCACTGCCAAACATATGGTGCTGCTTCTATAATGTGACAGTATGTAATAAAGCTGAGTGTGTTGTTTTTGGACTAATAATAATAAACATATTACACTTTACATTTGTGTTCCAGTAAAGATTAAAGAACAGAGAGACAGTGTGGTTTAGTCAGTTATAGCAGCATTTAATGCCATTTTCCTTTTTTCAGTCCTAATGCTAAGCTAAGCTAATCACCTCCTGGCTCCAGCTCCATACTTACAGCACAGTCATGCAGGTGATATCAATCATCTTTATCCAAGTCTCAGCAAGTGAATTACTGCATATCCCAAAATGTCAATCCATCCAGCCATAACTGAACCTAAACAGGCCTCATTAAGCTTAAAATGACATTTAAAGGCGTTAAAAGTTTTTATTTTTATATACCCCTCCTGAATGTTGACAATCAAAGGCAGGGAGAAAAACTCGCCATCATAGCCTCCTCCTGGGTGCATCCTATGGCCTCGCTGATCTTTCTCCAAGATTTCTGTGTTTGTTGTGTCTTTGTTGTCTCAAATCAGTGAATCTTAATAAGTGGGGAGTAGCGTTAATGTTCAAACTCTCTCCTCGACAACACTTCATGGTGTTTTATTCTGGTTTGTATCATCCGTCTGCGGCTCTTCTCTCGCCATAAACAGTATTTCACTCATGTTTTTGTTATACTATTCCCTCTGTGTTTTATCACATCTTCTCCTCCCTCAGATGCATCAGTCAAACAGACCATTGTGGAAGACTACGGCTCTACCTGTCCACAAGGCTATAAAAGATTCAACAGCACTCACTGTCAAGGTAACACAGCAGGATGTAGCTTATAACTAGAACACAATCAGAGCTAGAAGCTCAGTCTGAGGGTTGTTTTCTATCTTCTATCACTTTTTATGTAATTACTTATGTAATAAAGCTGCCTTATCACTCGCTTTCTAAATAGATATCATCCTTGATAATATATCAAAATAGCCTTTTCATTTTTACCCCCACCTCTCCACCTTGAAGATATCAACGAGTGCTCCATGCAAGGTGTCTGTCAGAACGGAGACTGTCTGAACACACTGGGCAGCTTCAAATGTTCTTGCAAGCCTGGTCTGGTGCTGGACAGAAATCGATGCGTTGGTGAGTAAGAGCCCTTTCTGGGTTTTCTCTCCTCTCTTCACAGAACATCCACTTGAATGACATTAAACATTTGTTTGAAAATGGGATTCCCATCTGTTCCGACAAGTTTGATAATTCCCAGATGAAACCCTTTTGTCTCCTCTGTCAGAGTCTCCAGCTGAGCAGGCCCAGTGCTTCCTGATAGCGTCCGAGGCCAGAGGCTGCGAGCACGCGCTGCCAACCCATCTCACCCAGGAGATGTGCTGCTGCACGGTGGGCAAAGCCTGGGGCCGAAACTGTGAAAGATGTCCTCAGGTGGGCACAGGTGAGTGGACGGGGACTGAGATGAGCAGTTACAGGCTGGGAAAATGCCCTAAGGATTTTCAGTTAATGAAATGTTCAGCAAAAACGAGCTGCAGTTCATTTTATGTGGGTCGTTATGTTGTCATGTTCTTCTGCATGTATTTTAACAAGGTGAAATAAAATAAGTTTAAAATCCTCCCCTTTTTCTCCATGTGGTGTTCAGTGGCCTTCAGTAAGATCTGCCCTGCTGGGAAAGGCTACTTTCTCCAGAACATTAGAGAGACCCACATCTTCTCCCACAAGCCTGACAAGGAGGGTGAGTCAAAAACTGAAACAACACATTTTTTCTGCTTGTCAGTCCTTAATGTCAATTCACAGTTGTAACACCCCTCTATGTCTTTTCCTTTCAGAGCCGAAACGGCCGGTAAGACGTTATTCCTGTTTTTAAATGCAATGACAAAATAGCTGGTTAATTTTAGTTGTTTTGAGATCTAATTAACTCTGTCAATCAGGAGAGACCAGCAGAGACAACGACCCCTGTGCAGGCTCCCACCAGCACCAGCAGTCCTCGTGTGCCTGGTAATATAACCAGTCAGATGTATACTCCACAACTCCAGTGATAGAGCATGTTGAAACGCAAGTGAAGATTTGTTTGCTACCGGTGCTTAATGTACTTCAGCTGTCACAGCGGGGGAGGGGGGAGTCTTTCTTGCTGCCAACTGCTACATGACTGATAGACAAGTGTACAGGAAAGTTCCACATGTGTGGTGAAGACAAAAATATCATGACTAAAGTTCAACATGTCATATTCCCTCCTAAAGTCTGTCCCCTTCATTTGTCTTCTGTTGGATCCACAGTTGCTAAACCCACCCCTCCGACAATCATCCGAATGACCCCAGGCAATGACCCCTTCGAAACACAGACAAAAGTCTTGCGTGAGTTTCCTGCAAACCTCAAACTGACTCAAACACCTATTCTGGTTCATGCTTCATGCGCCTCAAAACTGGAAATTTCCAGCTCTCCACATTCCCCAGTTAGAGGAGATAATTTGGTGAGCTTTGGGTCCATCTCTCATGAATGACATGTTGACTTTCTCCATGTAAAAGACTTAGTTTATGCACATAAGTTATTCTACACTGAGATAATCCATGTTTCTGGAAATGATAATAGAAATAGATTAGAAACAGAAATGAGCTCAGTTCAACAGTAAGCTGAATTTGCTCAGACGCATGCTTCTTTAATGGTTAACTGACGCTTTTGGAAACTTTGGATGTCGTGAACATTCAGCCATGAAGCATGAGCCAGTCTTATCGCCATGTTCACAGTGTTCCAGTGTTGCCATAACTACTTTAAGTGCTGGTATTTATAAGTAGGTTAAGTTGATACTCACTTCATTTCCATAAAATGAAAAAAAAAAAACTGTTAGTGATCACAAGCTGGTCTTTTTTTAGGAGTGGTTTTCTACCTCTACAGCTTTCTCAGTCTGATTTTGGTCTGTAACACCTGTCTTGTGCATTCATTTATGATTATTAAAAAGTACTCCTGAAGAGAGCCAATACAGCCTCTCTCTGTTTGTCTGACTGACACCTGTCACTGGCTTTCATGTGAAAAAGTCAGAGGTAATTTAAAAACTTGAATAGTGTGAACATGGTCAAAGATAGAGGAACATAGGCATAGCATGGATATTATCAGCTTTATATATATATATATAATATAATAATATAATTACATATATACATCTATGTATCTATATATGTGCATGTGTATATATATGATGCTGGTCCACTCTGTGTTCCCTCCTTGAAGCAGAGACAGATGAATGTAGGCTAAGCAGGAACATTTGTGGTCATGGAGAGTGTGAGAACAGCCTGAACGGCCACATCTGTCACTGTCACCCTGGCTACCATCTCAACCCGCAGAGGAACATCTGTGAGGGTAAGAGGCGATGGTAGAGACGGTGGTTAGAGGAGGTGCAGGGATGGGACGGTGATAAATACTGACAAGAAATTTCTCATGAAGTTTCTTATGCATGCGTATCCCCCAGTAAACACAAGCCACTCTGATTCCAGGAAACTTCTGTGTGTGTTTCACACAAACATTTCCTCTCATAGACAGATGTATAGTTACTTCGCTTAAATATATTATCTCTGGATCTTATCATTCTCAGTGTTGGTTGTTTCCTGAATCAAAATAGATGAAGGTTTACAGATGTTTCTCATCAGTTTCTAAGCTGTGTTTTATCTGAACCCAACCTCATCTGTGTCATGTTTGTGTTTTGACTGTTAAAGCAAGTTCACATGTTAAATTATAACTAAAAAGATAATTACAGCTTTTATTGGTCCGCACTATAAATATGATACACATGGAGGTCGGTTTATTCGTCATGAGGAGTGCTACTCAGCCCGGCAAAACAGTTGTCTTTTCTGGCTCTAAAGGGAGCTGTTCAAAGTTTGAGAAAATATTTTGGCTTAGAGACAAACTGAAGGCTTGGAGTTTGAAAGATGTGGACATTTCCCAGTCAGAGAGGCTCTAATGAAAGATTCTATCAAGTTGCATCATGGGAAATGTGGGATCCAGAGTTTTAAGAGCTTGACCCCATATCAGGATATCATGTCTTGTAATTTGTCTCTTTGAAGTCCCTCAATTTTATGCAATATTAACTAGCTGGGATGCCCCTTTCAAAAGTCCATCGAAAATGAATTTGATTTTGATTTAAAGATTTGCACATTTGAGACATGTTTTATTGATGGGTTTATTAAAATAAGATGTGAAAGTGGACAAGCTATAAAAAAACATTTCTGCTAAAGCCGTGAACCTCACTGCATCTGGTAGTAAGTAAGAGGTTGTTGATCTAATACATGACGCACAGGCTGTCGTTAAAGGAATGATGTTAAGTGATGACAAACACTTCCCGGAATCAGAGCACTGTGTCCTCTGAGCTCTATGACCCTTGTTTGTCTGTACTGTTCAACACTGCTTCCATTATATGTACTTATTGTACCTTTCTCACTCTTCCCTCCTCTTGTCCAGATGATAATGAGTGTGAGTCAGAGCCATGCGGCCACGGCAGAGGCCTTTGCGTCAATGTAGAAGGAAGCTACAAATGCCACTGTCGTCAGGGCTATAAACACATGGTGCAGCATGGGAGACTTAAGTGCGTGGGTAAGTCAGGTTGGGTGAATCCCAGGCTAAAATGTTTTTTTCTATAAGTTATCAGATCCTGTTTTGGCCTAATCCTTACTGTTTTGCAGATGTGAATGAGTGCTCTAAGCAAGACATCTGTGGTGTCGGAGGCCAGTGCGTGAACCTGCCCGGTTCCTATAAATGTGAATGTCACATCGGGTTTAGGAGCAAGTCACACCGTCATCCAGCATGTGAAGGTGCAAAGACACTGATTATTATGACATTATTACCACTGACAAAATGCTTATTATGTGTGTGCCACTATGATGCGCTTGCATCTGTGCTCTGCATGTGTGAATGTGGATACTTGTGGAGATCCAAACACAGGTATGTAAAATATATTCTCCTTCATTTCAGACATAAATGAGTGTTTGAGTCCCGACACCTGTCCCAATGAGCAGTGTGAGAACACACCTGGCTCCTATGAGTGTGTTCCTTGCTTGCCTGGTCACGAGGCCCGTGCCGGCACCTGCTATGGTGAGTGCAACCCTGCCGGGCAGAAGAATTCACCACTTGTTAACTTATTGTTTTCTGTCAGTGTGCTTCTGTGGCGCATGGCCAAATTATTATCGTGCTAAAAATTCAAATTCAAGAAAAAGGTCAACCTGCTCCTTCAGCAAAAGGAATTTATAGTTATGTCACTCACATTTGTGTTGTCTCGCTCTTAATGTGCTCACCTGGTAGAGTGCAAACCATGAAGGCTCAGTCCTTACTATAGCAGCCCAGGTTCGAGTCCAGCCCGAGGCCCTTTGCTGCATGTCATCCCCTCTCTCTCTTTCTCCCTGATTTTACTGTCTCTCTTTCACTGCAGCTATGATAAACGCATAAATGCCACGAAAATAACTTTAAAAATACACATCGATCACAGTGAGCAGTGATTCCTCCAGATCCACTCAGCAGCAGAGGCCTAAAAAACAGCAAATATGCTCAATAGTATAGTACATGATAATTTTATCAGTATTAGTCATAACGTCTTAAAAATATGCTTTTGCATCAGGACACTCAACTTGCATCAACTTGAGCGAGCTAACTTGTTTAATGTTAAATCAAAATAAATCTTACATATTATATTTGCACACAACTGAATAATTTGTCCTCCACTTCTTCAGGGTTTACGGACATTCTCACTTTGAGTTATAAATCATGTTTTAAAGCACTTTTTCAGGCCACAGGCCACTTTCAGTCCACATCATGGAAATTATGTAATGATTTCAATATAGTGAATCTGTACTTTAATGATAATGATGGTAATAATAGTGATGATTGATCCCTCCTCCATGTTTCACCAGACATTAATGAGTGTCAGAAGCCTGGCATCTGTCCTAACGGGCGCTGTGAGAACCTCCCTGGTACTTACCGCTGCCTGTGCAACGAGGGCTTCCTTCCATCTGCAGACAGCAAAGGGTGCAGTGGTAAGTAATGCTCACACAGCCTTTACATGACAGTACCTAGACTAAGCTGCTTATAACGCACTTGAGTGATGTGATGACTGAGTATTTAATGAGGAATCCTTAGTCATTAAAGAAGTGGTGTTTTTCAGATTCACACAGGTTGTGTTTTTCTTCTTTCTCCCAAACAGACATTGATGAGTGTGAGGATGTCAGGCTGTGTGCTTATGGGCTCTGCATCAATACAGAAGGCTCCTTCCAGTGTCAGTGCTACCCGGGATACCAGCGCACACAGGAAGGCAGCCACTGTGAAGGCATGAATTATTCAACAACCCAATATGCAATTGTCTAGCACCTTATTATTGCATATTAGTGTCACTTGATAGTCGGCATGTCAAAATAAAGTGCGACTGCATTCACTTTAGTTTTGTTCATTAGTTAATTTAAAAAAAAATCCAAGTCTACTCAACACATGTTTCACATTCCTATTTTGTTTTTTATTCCCTTCCCTTCAGATATCAACGAGTGTGAGAGGCCATCAAACTGTCAGAGAGGCCACTGTATCAACAGCATGGGCTCATACCACTGTGAGTGCCAGAAAGGCTACACGCTGGTTGGAGGCAGGAGATGCCAAGGTCAGTCTCTTCGAATCTTAAAAAGTCAGACCGATTATCAGAAAACAGGGCGCTGTGTGTCATTTTGCCAGTAACTAGGAACTAATGCATATATTTGTTGTGTTTACAGTATATTTATTTTTATCCTTAACTTTAAGCTTTCAACATCTTTACCTTTCATCCCTTATCTCTTTTGGGAGATGTTACTGTTAAAGACTTAGAAAATTAGGCACACATTGTCTTTTGTCTTCTTTACAATAAAATCAGGATAAATACTCACTCAATACTGACAGGTGTAATCTAGACACCTGCGATGGACACCACATCGGCTGATATTTAAAATGTCTGAATATATATCGATATCGATATCCAAATGTTTTCTTACTTTACTCTGAAAAAAAAAATGTGTTTAAAAAAAAATAACAAAATCTATTTGTTTGCAACTCAGATGGTGTTTGGATTGAAACAAAGCCTGTGCGATTTCCCTTTCAGACATAGACGAATGTGCTGCAGACAGAAGTCTCTGCCAGCCCTACGGTTCTTGTGAGAACAGACCGGGCTCATACGTGTGTGCCTGCAATCATGGCTATGTCCTCTCAGAGGACAAACACAGCTGTGAGGGTAAGACTGCTCTGATTCCCTTCTGCTTTACTCTACACCCAAATTCATCCTGCCTGTCCCAAAACCAACAACATTTCAGTTCAAACCCAAACCAAGTCTGAAGTCCTTTAAAACCAAACATTTATAGTCATTAGTCATAAATTACCAGATCCTATATTCTATGAGTGAACCAATGACATTAACCAAGATTTGAAAGCAGTAAATTAAAAGCCCTTTTAAGGTAATTAGATTAATACATCAAATCCTCTGTTCCCCTCACATTCACCACGTTTGCTCCTGCAGCAGTTCGAGTGCTGACAGATGAGAAGAAGGAGTGCTACCTGAACCTCGACGACACTGTGTTCTGCGACAGCGTTCTGGCCACCAATGTCACCAAGCGGGAGTGCTGCTGCTCCATTGGCGTGGGATGGGGAGACCATTGTGAGATCTATCCCTGTCCTGTCTCCCAATCAGGTACATGTACATTGTACTGTGCACATATGCAAGTAAACTCACATTGAAGTCATACAGTAGTTTAGTGATGGTTCTGTAGCTCAGTGTGTTGAATATATCCCGTGGTAAAGGGCTGGAATGATTGTTGCTCATTTTAAGATTGCAAATACTTGTGCCGACAACATTATAGGGAATTTCTGTTGCATTCATCAGTGCTAAATACATTTGTCTTAAGTGTCACCTCATTATTGTTGTCATATACTGTATCTATATCTTGTGTGCCGTTTATTAAACTCTTCCTTCATCACCTAGCCGAGTTCCACTCCCTGTGTCCAAATGGCTATGGTCTCTACCATGAAGAAGGACTCCAGTACAGCCTGCCTCTCCTCCATGGTACATATTATCTAACTTTTATATTAACACACACCAGAGCTACACAGTGCTAAAATATTCTTGTATCGGCACCAAAACTCATTCTTCTTCATGATAGCAGTAGCACCGGAATTAAAAACTGTACCTTTGTACTTATCCTTGTCCAAGTACTGTGTGCTGTCAGTTGTTGTTGTTTACAGTTGTAGTCACTCATGAGACTGGTAAACTGTCCCTCCCCATAAATAACCCCTGCGGCCTCATCAGCTGTTCGTCTGTTACTGAGAACAGATTATTCCTTCCTCACCTGCAGACATCGATGAGTGTTCTTTGTTTGCTGATGAAATCTGCAAGAAGGGTCGCTGTGAGAACACGCAGCCGGGCTACGAGTGCTACTGTCAACGGGGCTTCTACTACGACAGCAACCTTCTCGAGTGCATTGGTAAGTGGTTCAGTACACAACATTAAATGCTAATTCAGAGGTTTCTTACAAGAAATGCTGTAAAAGCTTTGTTTGCATTTTAAGGCAGAGCAGTTTTGTAGACACTTCATAACAGATTCATGTTACTCTTTATGGTTGTATGGTCTTCCTCAGATGTGAACGAATGCCACGATGAGTCTCTGTGTACTAATGGTCAGTGCATCAACACCGAAGGCTCCTTCTACTGCAACTGTAAGCGGCCTTGGACTCCAGATTCCAACAAGAAGAAGTGTGTGATGGCAACAGTAGCAGGTGATTAAACTATCATCCTCTCCCATTTATCTAGGTACTGGAGGAATTATCTCAGAAACTGACCTTGACCTTTTTGTTATACAGATGTGAATGAGTGTGAGGACCCAGCCAACTGTAAGAATGGGCATTGTGTGGACACTCCAGGGTCGTATTACTGCATCTGCTCTCCGCCCTGGACTCTGGCCACTGACCGTAACAGTTGCGTTACTCCTGAGGAACAGGCTGGTGAGTGCAGACCCTCTGCAGCGGGAGGGTTACGAAGAGCAACAAGGCAGTGGTGGGCAACAGCAGAAAAGAGCGAAACAAAGAAATCATAGTGTTAGCTGTCTTTGCTTGTGGGAGGCAGTACATATATATGAGACAAAACTGATTTCAGTGCCAAAGAAGGTGAAGGAATCTACTAACCTTTTTGTAGATGAATTGATCATACAGATCAATATGAGCATGCTGAATCAGTTTCTAAATTTCAAGTGGCTGAAGAGGGTTTTTTGCAATCTTGTTTTATCACTCTCAGTCTGTAGTTGACATTGTTAAGAAGGTACATTACAGACATGAAAGTATCTCATATACTTTTGCAAACCGTGACGGCAGGATGATAATGTTGCAGCAAGTATTATGGTCATCCTGAGCTATACCATACAAACCGCACATAGTCTCACATAAATATATTAATAAATATATTTCTGTAAACCAGTTGAGAATAGAAATTTAAGTTACTTAGTAATTGACAAATAAACATACAAATTATACAGATAAAATATACATATTGTAGACTATCACATGATTGTTTGTTTATGCAGTTCAGTCCTTTATTTTAGCTTCATTAAAAATATAGGAATGCTTGAATGAAAAAGTGATGTTAAAAATATCCTACATATACCTCCACACCGAGTGGCTCAGGATTTATTAAGTCTTATTAATATAAATAATAATTGTAATTAAGTAATCTGTCATTTCTGCCTGAATTGCTGGTGCATTAGTTATCAAGGAGAAATGTATATTTACATCCACAAATGGCCCCTGATTGAAAGTGGTTACTTTGTTCTAAATTACATATAAAGGGTTTTGTGACAGTGATTCCTAAGCTTTCAAGGACCAAAGTGCTGAAGCTACGTGCTACTAGATATAACTTCTACACAAAGCACTGGCTCTAGTTCTGTGGCTAAACTCCTTGATAGGATTGGTCTACCCCCTCGTGAATTGTAGCATAGGTATGCCTGCAGCACAGCTGGGTTCCTCCTGGTGGATGATGGATGATACCTTGACAGATGTGATATGGAGGAATGGTGTAGCCTTCTGAATCCATGTGTTGAGATGTTGTTGGCCAAACGCCATGTTGGAACAAAGGAGTGGTAGTTGTTATAGTTGCTTCATAAAAACTGAAAAGAGAAGTGGGCTGTCAGCTGGTTACCACATCACTCTGAAGAGCATCAGATACCAGACAGACCTGGTTGACCCAGTCATTGAGTCAGGGTGGAGAACTCGTCATGGCCAGATGTTGGGGACATGCACTTAAATTGCACCCTGATTAAAAAAAAAAGCAAGGCTGCAACAGCAGAGTGGTGATGAAGAATGACTTTCAGGTGGCTACACTATGACCATGTTGCCAGACCTTTTTTGTATGAAAAGTGCGTGTGTGTGGTGCACTTTTGCTCCCTAGTTCCCTCTTCAACTTGTTCTTCAACAAGTCTGTGTCCATGTCAACTTTTTTGTTTGTCATAGTTATGGACACAGCTGAGTCGAGATTTTATCCTTATAGTCTGTGACGTCCAATATAAGGTAGTTTGCAGCTGCGTCTGGAAAAATTGGGACAAAGATGAGTACAGCAACGTTAAGACTGGGTCTGTCCCACAAAAGGGAGGACTTCTTCCAGGTGACAGGGGAGCAACAGCTCAAAGTGGAGAAGTTAAAGATCTTTACAGGGACCTCTGGTTACCTTCCTTCAAAAGCCGCATTTGAAAACCAGTTGCGTCACAGCGACGCGACGAGGCTGCCCCATTTTCAAGGCTCTGTCAAATGTAGCTAAGAAATGCGTCTTTCGTTTCCCTGGCAATGACAGATCTAACTGGTCGATCGCTGTGGCTCAAACTATCCCAAGATTCATTGTGCGCCAGTGATGAATCTGGATGAAAGCATATGGCGGACTCTGCAAATAAAACAGCGACCGAGGATTAAATGAGGAATCCTCCATAGACCAGACTGTCTCATTTCAGTTCAGCCTTTGTGGTCTATGGAGGCCACACCTTTGAAGACCGTGTCATCCAAAGGATGTGGCCCCTGAATTGAGACACAGCTATTGGCTTTATGTGAGTTTGGATAGAGACTCGAGTTTGGATACAAGCTGTCAAAATGGGATTTCTGTGGCTGCGACTCAGAAGGACCTCTATATCAAACTGCTGCATCTTGGCTGGAGCCATTTAAAGTGGTCTGAGGCCTTAGAAATCTGAAGTGGAAGAGATGCAAATGGGGAAAATCTGTCGGATAATATCTCTCATCTAACCTGTTAGTTCGGGATAATTCCTGGGTTCTTGAAAATACGAAGTATGGACGCCTCTGATCTCCCTGTTACCACAGCAACCATGACAGGGTGTCATGGTTGACAAAATTACTAGAAAATTGAAGGGCGGATGGACACCCACAAGCTTAAAACCAGCTTACTTTGCCACATGCTTTGGCCGTCAACCTGTAAATGTGAGAAGGGGTTTGGTGATAACTGTTCACTGAACATGAAGTTCAAACTGGATTACAAGCCTAAGGGACTGAATGAATGTGAATACAGCTTTGTCCTGTGCTGGCCGAGGCCTCTGCCTGGGTTTAGAACTGTTGGACATGTAGAAGAGTAGGAAAACCCAGTAGGTCTTTATTATGAACATGCCCAAATACCTACTATAAGTAGGATCATTGTTCACACATGCTTCACAGGTTATTTTGGTGTAGTGACACCAAATTTAGTTTTATTCATTCTCCAAGAAAAAGCACAAACCAAGAGCAAGGCTATGAAGTAAAGAACAGGAACATCTAACAGCAAAGCTGAGCCAGTGTCCCTTATCAGTCGGCTGAATTTCACTCCACCACACAGATCTAATCCTTATCCAAGAATCCACCAGCTGTTTTATGTCACAGCCCACAGCAGCCTACATGGCGTTATAATTCATTTTCTCTGCAAATTGCCTGCAAACATCTTGACAGATAAAGATTCCTCAGTTGATTTGTTGCTGCAACCAAGCTTCCTGTATTGCCCTGCAGCCTTTTTGCATGTAGCGCAGCGTGGTTGCATGTTAACTAGAGACCAGCTGCAGTACGATGCATGACTAAAGTTCAGTGTCTCATTAGTTTTACAGGTGAAGGAAATATGTTGCATGCAACATTTATGGTAGAAGCCTAAACAGAAGGCAAACAGGATATAAAGGTGATGGACACAATAACAGTAACCACTGTACAAAATTATCCAAGGCAGTACAATATCAGTGCAATAAATGCTGCATCTGACGCTTGAAAGTTTCAGTTTTTGTTGGATTGTGTCAGAGTGAATTCATGAATTTCCCCTAGGGGATAAATAAAGTATGTATCTCTCTAAAGTGGTGTTTATTCAATTTTCTTTTCCAGCCTTTTCTAAGGCTGAATCATAATATAATATAATACAGTATAGAACAAAAACACCACTGGACACAGCCTCAGCAATCATCACAGAGTTGGTAACTTACAGTCTCAGCCAAAACTGAACTTCACAAAGGGAGTATTTATTTCAGGACTATTGTATTGAACATGAATGAATTTGTACAAGCGTTTTTGTTACTGTGTCCATCACCTGTCAATAAGAGCTGGCCCCAAGCAGATGTTCATACTGTAACCAGTGTCTGTGGTGCCCTTTGCAGATGTGAATGAGTGCCAGGACCCCTCGTACTGTAAGAATGGGAGGTGTGAGAACACGCCCGGCTCCTTTCACTGTTTTTGCGACCCTCCCCTCACCTTCAGTGCAGCGCTGAAACAGTGCGTCTATGACGGTGGGTAAAAAAAGCGTCAGCTCACCTGAGCCTGACCAATCAAAATGAGTTCTGGCTTACCTCCACATCTGCCACTCATGTTGCTCTTTTGTAATTCCTCCCAGTTTGTGTCCCATCTGGCCGGTACTGGCTCTGTGTTCTACCATTTCCCCTCTTACCCACTTTATAGAGACAGTTTCCCATTCAAGGAGAGATACCACTTTGTGTAGTTATTAAAAAATACACATTGAATGTACGCATCCATCACACATAAACAATATCAGAGTCTGTCCAGTGTGAGAAAAAAGTGAATACTTTTTTTTTTTTCTGTTTTTGTGTCTTTTGTTTATGTTATGTAGATTATTAAAGGGAATTGTTCTGGTAGAGAAAAGACAGACACAGCATTTTAAAATCAGTTCATTTAGTGGAGAAGGGCCTAACTAGCAAAAACAAAAAATGACACTGAACACTTTTATATTTGATTTTCACAATTGTAGAAAACAAGGAAGTCTACTGATCCAAGAATAACTGAACTGTACATCTTCATTGTGATGCAACACATGCCACTTTTATGTCGATCAAACAGCACTGCAAACTGCAGCCATGTTTTATTAGTAAGCACAGTGAATGGAAGATTGGTAACAGGAAAACAGAGTTTTCTGCCTAGAATTACTCTGCAAAACTCTTTAACCATAGGTCATAGACTTTTGAGCTTCCATTTACATCTACATCTGATCTCATCATCGTCTTACAGCAATTCATCTTTCACTGGAAACAGGGAGGCTACAGGAATTTCAGATGATCAACCTGTCACTTCTCATAAATGTTATCAGGTTGCCAGATACACTGCACATATTAATACATGCACATACTCTACATACATTTACTATACAATGAAATCTTACGGACGTGACATGACTTAAAGTATGATAGTATTGTAAAACTGGTTCTCATTTGTATACATCACATGTTTTGTATGAATTTGGCAACATGATCACTTGTCTGTAGATTCTAATGGTTGTAAGCGCAAATCAATAATTTAATTTAATTTATTTATTCATTTAAAGCATATTAGCTTCCATGTGCCATGACCAGGTCTCTATACTGTACAAACAACACACTGGATTTAGTTCTTTTTCTGTATTTATTACTTACAGAGGGGATATACTGTATGGCTACTGTAGGCTATACAGGTATCTACTTTATTATGGGGTGGACTCATTTCTACACTTTCTACATCTATCACCTCACAGACAGTGTGATGTGATGATTTTCTTCCAGGGCAAATACTGCATACTTCTTTAGATTTTATCATTATAAACATCAGAATGTCCAGTTTCACATGCTGTATACACTTTAGATGACATTTATCTTAAAAGTTACAAATTTATATACAGTGTAATTTTTGTGTGTGGACTTTCCCCACTGGCTTGCATAACACTCTTTTACTTAGAAAATATGATATTAATCTTAAAACTCAGGACAGCCTGGATGTGGTTTCCTGTACTTAAACTAAGTACTGTAATGCAAATGAAAGAACTTTATGTCAATCTGATAGTCTATATCCTTATATTTTACCTTTAACTACATTTAACTTTACACTTCATGTCTGTTTTTATATCCTCCTTTTTTTACCCAGATCGTACTGCAGCCCACAAGGACGTGTGTTTCCTGCAAGTTGACGAGGGCTTGATCTGCAGCGAGCCGAGAAACGGCATGGTGGTGACCTACTCGGAGTGCTGCTGTCACTACGGTCGTGGCTGGGGGCCCGAGTGTAACACCTGTCCACCCAGAAACTCAGGTGTGCAAACCGGAGTCTCGACTGGCCCTCTCAACTGCGACTGCTGACAACCACTTTTCTTTTCTCTTGAAATATAAACCTGTTTACTCCTTGTGTTCAGAGATGTTCAGCCGTCTGTGTGAGATGCATCTGGAGACTGAGTCTGATGGGGAGCAGGATTTCCTGGCTGCCTTCGCCAACTACAACCCAGGTAGAACCATACAGCATCTTTGTTGTCAGTATACAGTCGTAAGTCAGACATTTGTCTCCAACCAACGCTTATTTACTTATCTCTCAGTGTCCCACATTTTCTCTTTTCCTCTTCCTGTTTGTCCATAACAGGCGACAGCTCAGAGGAGGATTCAGATGAATGTAGCTGTGCAAATGGCCGCTGTGTCCGCTCCTACCTGGGCACCATGTGTGAATGTAACACAGGCTTTAGGCTGGACCACTCCCGCACCCGCTGTATAGGTTTGTCGGTTTTACTTTGTTTTTTTCATTTATTACTTATTATATTTCAAGGAATATACAGTAGCCAGTAGTGGTACATGCACAGACTGATATGTCTGTGTATCCACAGCTTAAATTTATTGATGAGTGCTTGTGATTGTTTTCTTTCAGACATTGATGAGTGTGCAGAACCCGCAGCTCGTGTCAGTCCGTGCAAGAACGCTCGCTGTGTGAACACTGCCGGCTCATACAAGTGCTTCTGCAAACACGGCTTTGTGGCCACACGCAGGCCAAACATATGCATCCGTCGCAGAACTCGGTAACCTCTGTGTGTCGCTCTGTTTATACCTGACTTAAGTACGCAACACACACAAATACCCCACACATGCTGTACATACACGTCCGTCTCACAGGACAAACATGGGACTGTGTGTAGGCAGTGAACCTAAAAACATGCTCTCATCCGGAGCCAAATCATAGGAATGGCTCATATGATAGAACATAACATAACATCAAAGCAAAGAAATAATCAATACAGACAAGGAATATGTTTGTTTGTTAAACATTTTTGTAATTATTGTTTGTTAAACTGTTTTTTGTTAAGATGAAATTGTGCATTTTTGTGATTTTTTTTTTTTCGTCTTTTGATCTCCCTGTTGCATTGATCTTTCAACTCTAACTATAACTCTCTGATCTCAAGCCACCTCTTGTTTTAATAAGGAAATATGTTTCAAAGGTCTATCTGGTTCTCTAGTTGTCTACTTCAGCCCATTTAATATTTGTATACTGTAGGAGTGCCACAAGAACTTTTAAATGTTATGGTATTCCCCGTTACATTCCCACTAGTCCACATTCTTTAATGTCTAATTCTAAATTGACGTCCTCTGAGTTGTATTTTCTAAACACCCACTGTTGATTTTGTGTTATTGTACAGTTGTCCGGTGGACTAACAGTTACTGTAAGAATGGTCCCTGTCCTACCCCTGTTTATTTGTTGATGTTGCTGTTGATATGAGAAACCTGAAGTTTTTGTATAATTTGACATGTGCACCTAAGTGGACTTTAAGCTAGAAAAAAGGTCATGCACTTAGCAATAAATATAGTGGGAATATTTGCTTATTCCAAAAAAAAGAAAGTTTGACATCTTTTGTCATATTTGCTGCATTAAAGTATTTAGAAAACCAAAGACGCTGTTCAGATGAGAAGAATTTAATAAAAAAAAAAAAAAGATGATGTCAACCAGTCATGGATTCGTTTTTCTTTTGTTTTGAAGCATTAACTTTTGTTTACACATACACTGGCCTCAGAAAGTATTTGGTCAGGGATGTGACCAAGAACCCAGCGGCTTCAGAAATCCTCTGCAGAAATGGGAGAATCTGCCAGAAGGACGACCACCACAGCAGCAATCCATCAATCAGGCCTTTATGGTAGAGCATCTAGAGGGAAGCCACTTTGTTGCCAAAGGGGTTTCTACAAAGTGGTGAGGTAAGGGTCTGAATACTGTTGTCCATTTTTGATTTGTAATCATTTACAAATCAATTTTATCCATTTGAAATTAAATCTACAAACAATAACAATAAAGTGTGCAAAAAGTGAAGGGGTCTGAATATTTTCTGAAACCACGGTATGAAGACATTCTAGTTCTCATACAGTCAGGTTAAGAACTGTGGATGAGTCAGTGTTGCCTTTCAAGCATAAAAAAGCAAATAAACAGCAAGTTTCCATAGATCTAACATGGGATTTACCTCTTTACTCATTTGTACGATACTTCAGTAGAAAAATCTGTAACAATCATCAAGGTTTTCTTTTTGTCAAATTTTTGGTTGTTACCTGCTGTTTAAATAGTTTTAAATTTGTAGTTTTGAATGTGAGTTCTTTTGCTGCTTTGCATACATCCTATAGTAATGCATGGGCATTTTAAACTTTAGCTATTCTGCAGCAAAAAGAAGCTTTTTGTTTTTACTCTAGGATTCAGCTCTCACCTTAAACAGAAAGGTTTCAAATACTAAAATGGAAGGAAATTTGCCCTTCTTTCACTGCTGCAGATTCTTATTTCCTGTAGATGTTTGTCCCTACAGGGTTCTAATATACTAATGTATAGCTGTTTCTTAGTTTATTGTATTGTGTAGTTCTGTTGTCTTTGTTACTGATTATCTCTTGTGACTGCTTCTTGTTCTCAGGTCTCTCTTGGAAAAGAGATTATAATCTCAATGAGACTGTCTGATTAAATAAAGATTATATTAAATGAAAACACTGTATATACAGTTTATGACATGGTATTGTGTAGGGACAGAACACCAAATCAGGCTGCATGTAACACTTTACTTTATGGATCTGAAATGTGACAAAATTACTGAGAATTACATCTTCAGTAATAAGTAAGTAATTCATGATTGACTAACTTTGATCAGTTCTTTACCCAGCTCTGCTTAAAAGTACATGAAGTCCAAATGAATAACAGTTTATAATAACTGATGGTATGAAACTCAGTAAATGAGGAATTTCACAGAAAAGCAATGAAGAAGTTCAACATGTTTCCTTTCTTTCCATGTAGATAGATAGATAGATAGATAGATAGATAGATAGATAGATAGATAGATAGATAGATAGATAGATAGATAGATAGATAGATAAATAGATAGATAGATACTTTATTGTATGTTTGTTTGTTTATGTAGGCTAATGTTATCTTTTACAGTAAGTCTGTCAGTGCATATGTTCTTTTGCTTGCTGGTCCAGTAAAAGTTCACTGATGTTGACAGAGGAATTTAAGGGGAAATTGTAGGAATGCTTACAACCTGATCTCTGTGGTCTGACTGCACTGAGATATGTGGAGGAGTGAGGGGTTTTTTTTTAGTACGTCAGAAATCAGTATTTGTAAAGGTTTTCTATGCTCAGGTGTAGAGTGTGATTTCACTTTGGCTTTATCAGACAAGTACAAAAATTACAAAATAAAAGCAATTCCTCCGTGGTGGTTGTTAAACTAGCAATATGCTCATGAAGTGATGAATACGGGAGAGTAGATGACAGAGCCCACAGAGGACACCACCTACCTGAAGAACAGCAGCATCTCGTGGCCTCTTTTTGTTACTACAGCTCCCACCAGTAAACACAAGCTGGAGTGCAGCCTTGTGGAAGCTACAGTTTTCCAAAGTTATATTTAAAGATAAAGATATTTCAAACTAAAGGAAAAAGACAGGCTTGGTTTGAGCAGAGCAGAGTGATTAGCAAAGCAGACTGATCGCCATGATGTGGTGTTGTTCATTAAGATTATTTTACTGAAGCTGGTCTTAGTATCTGGTCCTGTCTGTGTTAGAGGACAGCATGAAAGGGCTCACATCATTCACTTCATCCATGAACACTCTGGAACGACCAGGTGAGTGACACATGAACAAAGTTTATAACATACTGCACATACAAGCATTTATATACAACACATCATGTCATCCAAGTTACAGTGTTTCCCATAAGTGCAGCAGTATAATTTTTAGACTAGTAATTAAATATATGTTGCAAATTGAAGTCAAATAGAGTCTGTTTTCCACTAAGGACTGTCATAGACGAGCAGAGATGTGAACCGCAGCAGACTGCAAATACTGTTACAAATGAGCAACAGTGAATGAATCAAAGAGAGTTGTTATCAGGACATCCAGCAGATGACTTGCTGTTGTTTTCCTGCTTCCTCTTCAAAATGTACAATAGTTTAAATAAATATAAACAAATTTTACAGATACATACATTTTTTTTCTTACTTCCCAAACCAAAGAAAAGCAACAACATACAGATGTTAACGGGAATGATTTGTACAAATGTTAGTGTAAATTCTAGTAAAAAAATTGTACCACCACTCAAGGTCAATGCACACACAACAATGTCCTGCATCGTTCAGCTCTGTAGGATTTCATCGAAGTCTGCTGTAAAATCAAATCTTGCGTTCTTTTGCAAGAACATGCAGAATATCGTTGTGCAATGTGCCTGCTCACAATGCCAACGAGGCCAGGTAGTCGTGGCTGTGCCTGCCTTAGGTTGTCCCCAGGTTCTG
>NW_019174704.1:6163631-6183764 GCF_002260705.1 Seriola dumerili
TACCCGTCATAGGCGAACCAGTCTTCCATACCTGCCTGCCTGTGTCTTTTCCCACACAGTATAAAAACACTGTCACAGGGTTCTCGCATGCTGTGCCTGCTCATAGTGGTGTTAATGAGAAGAAATAAGGGGAGGACGAGGAAGGTAAGACTCGAATGATGGAGGAGGATATTCTATTAAAAAAAACCTCCTGTCCTTAAGCTCATGGGTTCCCTCTCAGAATGAAACTGACCAACAGGGGTTCTCTTATTCTGACTGGCTAACATCAGTTACTCATGCAAGGAATGTGTCGTTCAAAAATCAGGGCCAGGTCCTCAGGACCGGCATAAGTCAGGAACACTCCAAGAAGGAGGACACTCACTTTAGCAAACAATCACATTTCACCAGTTTGAAGTTTGAAAAAGTGCAGTCTAACCGCCCCTGCACCCTGTGGTCTAAGTCTCCTTTTATTCTGATTGGCTTACATCAATTACTCACACAATGAATGCCTGGTTCAAAAATCAGGAGCAGGTCCTNGGGGGGGGGGGGGGGGGTTCTTACCCGTCATAGGCGAACCAGTCTTCCATACCTGCCTGCCTGTGTCTTTTCCCACACAGTATAAAAACACTGTCACAGGGTTCTCGCGTGCTGTGCCTGCTCACAGTGGTGTTAATGAGAAGAAATAAGGGGAGGACGAGAAAGGAGAGAATCGAATGATGGAGGAGGATATTCTATTAAAAAAAACCTCCTGTCCTTAAGCTCATGGGTTCCCTCTCAGAATGAAACTGACCAACAGGGGTTCTCTTATTCTGACTGGCTAACATCAGTTACTCATGCAAGGAATGTGTCGTTCAAAAATCAGGACCAGGTCCTCAGGACCGGCATAAATCAGGAATGCTCCACGAATGAGGCACTAACTTTCGCATACAATCAACTTTCACCAGTTTTAAAGTGTGTAAAAAAAAGTTACAACAATCTAATTGCCCCCGCACCCTGTGGTCTGAGTCTCCAAGAGAGACCCAGACTGGCAGGAAGCTCCTGTTTATATATTCTGTTCCGCTTCACATTACACATGAGTGCATATGCATTCACATGTATACAGGAAACACCTTCAGAGGTCCCCAAATGGGGTCCTGAGATTGGTTTAACTAAGACTGAACTTAGTTTACATTGACCTATAGGTTGATTTACATCGTTTGACAGTTTGAACTACGATGGAACTTAATCCTTGGAACACAGCGACAAGAATTGTTGTTCTCGTAACACGACAAGAATTATTGTTCTCGTAACACAGCCATTTTAAGCCTCAGTGTCACACGATGATGGTAAAAATCGACTGCACAGACCGGCAGTACTGGAGATAAAGAGGCCACACCTTGCACAGGAGAGGGATCTGTCTGTTTAAAATGGGAGGGAGAATGATCGAAAGGTTAGAAAGTAAGACCAGTTAAATAGAAAACCGCTTGAACTAAAAGTACTTTACGGGAGGGCGTTTAAGTAAATTTAGTTGTGAGTAAATATATTGCTGCGCATAGGTTTAAAGGGTACCTAGCTTGTTGAAATAAAAAGTTAGGCGAGTAGCATACTGTTAGTGAAAAGTAAAGTATAGTGTACTCCTCCGTCGACACCAGCTGTATCCGACAGTGTAACCTGGAACACAGTGACGGTCAAGTTGAACTGGCCACTCAGTGTTAGAAAGACCTAGGAACTGAGAAAGGTGTAAACCCTTCCCTTTACTTAACCATCCTTAACATGGATGATACCTGGTGTTTGGTTCAGAACGAGGAGATGACCTCCGGGAGGAGGCTCTCCGTAGCGCGCCACCCCATAGTGGGGCCCGCAGCTGTAATCCTAGAGGGTACTTAAACATGGATAGTTGCTTGGGAGATGATAATAGGACTAGGGACTTATCAGACTTTAGTCTCTAACCTCCCCCTTACCCTGGAAATCAGAGTTCTAACGATGATGGTTCTTTCTCCTCTGGGAACACTCAAAATCAAGAGCAATCTGCTTTTATATAGCATCAAATCAGATATGCTCATATGGATATGCTCACATTAAATATACAGAAAATCATTGCCTATAGGATATAAGAGGAGCTCCACACACTGAAGCTCCTAACAAATGATTTAATGTAAAGAGGCCAGATCATCTTAACCTGCTGGTCAGCAAGCAGCAGGAAAAACACACACACACCAGAAGATGGAGACTACAAGAGTCCACACAATAGGAGTTAATTCACAAGTATTTTAAAAATGTTGATATAACAATATCTAAAACAAAAACATCATGGTCACCGGACAAAAACATTTTGGGACAAATATCTAATAATCATATCCATAAAAAGATGCCACAGTCTGTGTCAATGATAGACCTATCTCCACCAATCTTATGGAACATTTAACAGTTCCTCTGAGAAGAAGACAGGGATTGATGCTTCTAAACCTGAACCCTGTGTGCTGTCAGAGGACACAAAGGTTCCTGTTGGGATGGGAGTGTTTTAAAATCAGATGGTATTTGCATATGATTTTTATTTGCACATCCTCAAACAGCACAATGTAAACAAACACCTTTACAGACAGTGTATTCACAGATTTAGCAACTGTTTAAGTCAAATCTTCAAGAATAACAGAGCTTTCTTAAAAACAGCAAACTACAAACAAAACATCATGGGAAATACAACACCAGTAACAAAACTGCAGTTTCACACATTAAAGAACATGTTGGTGTAGTTCACGAAGAGTCTGCTCCTGCTCCCACACAGTCCTGTATTTACAAAAACAAAGAGCAGAAAAGACAGCAAGACAGTTCTCTCAAACACCAACGAAAAACATTTATCTACTCTTACAGTGAGAGATGTCATACATTGGAACCCGGTGGAGTCCCTGTCATGACAGAGGTCTCTGTGGTGGATTTTTAGCAGTTTTATGTAGTTAGCTGAAATTTGGCTGCTTCTCTCTGTTGAGCACAAAGGGGTTAGAACCCGCGAATTGCGGAGTAGGATGTTCCTGTAGAACCGGAGACTGCAATTTCAGGACCCTAGTTTTTGGCAACACTGCCACCTAATGACTTGGACTTCAGCACCACATTTTGTAAGAAGATGAACGGTCAATGGAAAGTGAGTATGACAGCTAACATAAACACTTGAGTGAGTAGCAAACTAATTACCTTATTACCACAACCATCTACCATATTTATATTAATTAAATTATATATAATTATTAACAATACACAACTACGGTTCTGAAACTGCAGCCTTTGGTACTGCAGGAACATGTCTTATAATCTATTAGAGGCTATGCTATATATTAGCAACATTACGATATTAAATTATAGCGGCTGGAAAATTCATATTAAATTAGTATTAATGCTGTTTTTTTGGTCATTTTTTACTTTATATACAAACTGTATTAGTTTATAATGTATTTACTGTACTGATTTTAGTTGCCCTAATATTTCATCCCTGGGGAGAAGAGCTGAGGGAAATGGAGCCTGCCACTCATGCACTGTACCTCGTTTTCTGCTTTATTAGCATAAAAGATATTCCCATCACGGATTGTCACGTACTGTTGAGTAAATGAATCCATCCAGTCACAACGCAGAGATTTACACTGGTCACATCATGTATAACATATATCCTTAGTTAAATTTAAATAACATGTTATTTCTACTCCCTCTCTCCCTTTCAGGAGTCGTTGAGGTTCTTTCCCCCAGTGTCATTCTCCCCCAGTGTCCTCCACTTGACCACGTGTTGCACACATTTGTTTACATTCCTTGTTATTGTTATTCTTTATTCTTTATTATTGTATTAAAAAAACATTTTTTTACAAAATATACTACAAAATTTATTTGTAGTATTTATATAGTAGTATATATATATCACTTGGATGATAAGTAGTATTTGGGTGGAATACACATTTAAAACTACAATTTCTTGGATAAAAAGTAGTATTTGGGTGGAATAAACCTTTATGGCAATTAAATACGGTCCTGAAACTGCAGCCTCCTAATCGCTAGGTGGTGCTGGCACAAGAAACTGGGGTCCTAAAAATGTAATTGCAGTCCTGAAACTGCAGTGCAGGAACATAGTATTGGAGTTGGAATTGACGCTTGTGGCTGTAATTATTTATTTATTTTTATTCAAATAGGAGTCTTAATAAACTTACCAGTTGAGACATTTGGGTGGTGGACCAGTCATCACTGGAGCTGACTGTGTGTCATTCATCACCATTCTGTCCTTCAAACAGCTGAAACCTACACATGGGATTTACTCTTAGTATATCATTCACTACATCCTTACATGTGAGTGAGTGAGTGAGTGAGCGAGCGAGTGAAGTCACACCATTGGTTTTTCACCTCAAAAACAAACAGAATAAAAGTGAGTAATGAATTTAAAACATACCTTTCAGTTGTAGTGACATCTTACTCTTTAACTTTGCACTTGTCTGTACTTGATACTCACACTGTGGTGGCTTCTTTACTGGTTCCTGGACTCTTTCTGGTGCTGTCTACTACAAGACCCTGCAGCACATCATCTAGTGTTGAGTGGGCTCTGACAGAGAGAACACACACAGACCATATGGACATTACCACAACTCAGCTACAGGCACTGGAAAGTTTAACTAATCCTGAAATTTCATGTTTATGTGCTCAAGTGGATTGAGCTGATTGAGGCCTGAGACTTAAGAGAGGAACAATCAGCTGGAGGTTCATTCATGAAGCAACAGTTGTGCCAAGAATGTTTCCACTGATTCTGTCTACAAGCGCAAACTACTGTGAATACTTGAATCAAATGAGCAACAAAAATGCAAAAAAGCTTCAAATGTAATACTAATGACTAATTATCAATATTAATACCATAATAAATATCTATACTGTAATACTCTTGAACCAGTGTTTAAATCAGCACCAAAAATGATTTTTAATGTGATTAAAGTGGGAACATCTGTCAGTGAGTCTGCATTTATCTACATTCAATATCCCATAATGACAAAGTATAAACAGAATTTTAGAAAATTTTGCAAATTAAAAAAAAAAAGTTAAATATTACATTGACATAAGTATTCAGACACTTTGCTACCCTGCTATGTACTTTGCATCTTTGAGATGTTTTTACACCTTGACTGGAGTCTACCTGTGGTGGATTCTGTTGATTGGAAATGATGTGGAAAGACGCACACCTGTTTATAAAAGGTCTCACAGCTGACAATGCAGCAAATGGACAACCAGTTCTAATCATTATGCCTGGTTTCCTCCAGACATGACTCTTAGAACTGAGACCGAACAGTTCAGTCTTGGTTTGATCACACCAGCGAATCTTGTTTCTCACAGTCTCACAGTCTTTTAGCTGCTTTTTTTTACAAACTGCGGAGAGGCTTCGTCTGGACACTGCCATAAAGCCCCGGTCAGTGTAGCGCTGCAGTGATGGTTGTTCTTCTGGAAGTTTTCTCCATCTCTACACAGGATCTCTGGAGCTCAGTCAGAGAGACCATCAGGTTCTTAGTAACCTCTCTAACAAAGACCCTTCTCCCTGATGTCTCGGTTAGTCTGGTGGTCCAGCTCCGGGAAGAGACCTCATTGTTCCAAACTTCTTACATTTCAGAATGATGGAGAAACTTTTAGCAAAAGTGGTGTCTCTTGTTTTATTCTTGAAACTGACTGCAGCGCAAACACTGTTGCTCCACATCACTTACAATATGATGTAACCGTTTATGACATGAGATGCAACAGAATTATGACACATTAAGCATCAGATTGACAGGATCCTATAAATAGCATCAGTAAATTATTTTAATTATTATTTTTAATACATTTGTAATTGCACTAATTAATTATTTAAATCCCACAGTATCTGCCTCTGGCTACAGATCTGGGGTGCTGTGTGCTCGTGTCTTATCATTCTGCTCCACCCAGACAATGATGTCCAGATATCAGTCTCTCAATATGTTGAGTCCTTGTTATCATGCTTCACTGTGATTGGCTCATCTGTTTAAGAGCTATGAGACCACTGATGTGATTATCAATCACCATACCCTCTGATCTGTATTCTGCTCCATCCAGCTCTTGTGCACTGAACACTGCTGCACATACACGTGACCCAAAAGAGCAGGTGACCTCGGAGACTCCCACACAGTCGTTGCACTTGAGAGTTTAAAATAGGGCCCAACGCCCAAATTGGGGGTTTATAATGGGGGTGCAGGCAGGAATACTGAAGTTATGCCATCGAGTTGCATTGTGGGAGGAGCAAGATTTAATGTTCTTGGTGCTAGACCCATACGAGGGACTAAAAATCAGGATGTCTTGGCTTCTGCTGCTTCAAGTCGTCCTTGCCCCACCAACATTGTTACAATACATGAAACAATATTATTCTTTGTTTTAGCTAGGTTTCTTCAATGTTACTATCAAAAATAAAATACAAAATTAATCTGTTACTTTTTTCAGAAATTATCAGCTTGATCACATGCAATGATCTAATCACAGAGCTTTTCTACTGTACTTGCTTCATCTTTTCCTCACTGCTGCCTCAGCACTACTATAAGTGTCAGGTCAGCTGTCTGTCAGCAGGTTACTGCCAATGCCTCTGCTACACCTTCATATTTAGGGTAGGAGAAGTAGTAAGTGTGACATGCTGAGCAGGCTATGTGTCAACAGAGCAGTAGCTGCCGTAACCCACCTGTTGGTATCCTCCAGTAAACTGAGACTCCACCATGACTCCGGACACACCCCCATCTCTTTCTTCTTCTCAGGATCTGCAGTGACTGTGTCTGCACCCAGGTCCCCTGAGTGCACAAATCAACACTTACAAGCCAACAATGCACACATCACAGTACTAATGCCAATTAACCTAATAGAATCTCTTAGTCATGTGTATTTGCTTACTGATGTTAACGAAGGTGTTGTCTCCTGTCTCTTCACTATTACCCAATAATCCTGTTATGTTCTTCATCCTGTCATCAATATCTTCATCCTCCTCTTCCCCAACTTCTGATCCCACATCTGTAAAGTGAAGTAAAATGCATAAAGCTCCATAAACCATGATGAACTTCTCTTGCACGCTATTCAAAGATTTGTTTGAGTTTCCTTCATTTCAACAGTGTTATTTTTATGCAAGTTGCTCATCAGCCATAAACAACCAGTTACACTGACATTTCTCATCTTAAAAGGTTTTTGAGAAAATATCAACATCAAAATATAAACATCAATATTTGAGAACAAGTTTTAGTTCAAGCTATTTCTGTTGTTTCAGACTCAATGTAATATATATTTGAGAATTTTCAGTAATGAGTCGCTGTTATTTGCTCCACCATTCCTCCACCATTCACTGTTATTTGCTCTATTAAATAACATTAAATTACACTGTTGATAAAAACACTTTATATTTGGTTATTAAAGTTTTCATGTTAAGATTTTCATTAAATCAAATCCAGCTTTTCAAACTGTTTGGTCAGCACTTCAACCATTCCATGTATTTACATTAACAATAATTGTTTCTCTATATAGTAGTTTTCATTATTAGTGGTGGAGCTACTGAGCACAGGTTTACTACAGTTTGTAAGAACCAGAACACCTGCTCAACCTCAGTACTGTTGTGTGGAAAACAACTCACACGGCATGAGACCAGATTTCATCTGATAATCTGACTGCTTGTGTTTTTTGACCAACAGACTTCTTCATCCTGTGTTCACAGATCTCAGCTGTGAACTCGTTAAGTACAATGTTTTTTTTTGTTTTTTGTTTTAAATTATTTTTTGGGAATTTTGCCTTTATTGTGATAGTCACAGTGAGAGAGAGACAGGAATGTCAGGGAGTCGGATTCAAACCCTGTAAGTAAAATGTTATTATTACTGACAGGAATAATGGAAAAAAACACTGTAATAAACTGGAATGTTCTTCTGCTGTGTATTTGGTATTTTTTATTTATTTATTTATTTAAATGTTAATGCTGCTCAGGTAAGTTGGTGCTGCATGTACAGCCTGTTGGTTCTCACCTCTCTGTGGGTCGTGCTCCTCTTCCTCACTGCCTTTTATAACATGTTTCGCTCTCTCGTCCTCCTCTTCTTCTCCTTCAGTGCACTGTTTGACCATCTGTAATCCTTTCTCCATTTCCTCAGTCTCCTCTCCTGCCTTGTCTTCCATTTCTTCCTCCACACTGGTTCCCTCCATTTCCTCCTGCCTCTCTTCACTCCGTTCCAGCTCAGACACTCCTGCTCCCTCTCCTTCCTCTTGCAGTTGTACTCTGTGCTCTCCTTCCACAGTGCTGCGGCCTCTGTGGACACTGGAGCTGGGAGATACACTGTCTGTGAACAGCTTTTCCTCTTGGCTGGCTGTGATGAAGCACTGGAGACTGTTGGCAGAATCTACCTCGAAGGGTGGAGGCTGACAAATGTTTGACCCCTGGAAATTCACAGAAAGTAACAGCGCATAAGGGTCAGCTTTAAGATCTAATTCTTGTCTTACAGTAGCCATTAAAAGTAAAAGTGTTAAATTAACACTAATGGTTCAGGTCTATCCAGAATTGTCTGAAGAAACCCACACCTGTACTTGTACCTGTACAGTGCTTTCTCTTGATGTGGTGAAATTCTCACTTTGGAGATGGCTGCAGGCAGGGGAGTCTGGGAGATTAGCCTCAATAACATCCGTCATCATACGCCAGTCTACATCTGTCAAAACACAACACATGCATCGGGTAACGGCCTAATGTCACTTATATTCTCCTTTACTTGAATCCAATTTTTTATTGCTGTACATCAGTGTGTTTACAGGCATGAAAGTAACCAGGCTACAGTCAGTTTTCTTCAGTGAGCCAATTTCTTAAATGTTTGAAAATGGTTTCTCTATCAAGGTAGAGGATTTGGAAAAGATTTCTCCAGAAAGGTCTCTCCTGGGTTGGGGAGAAATCTGAAAACGGCAGTTTTACAGTAACCAGGTTACTACATTGCTTGTGCACTGCACTCCGTGCGTTCACTGTGTCTAATTAAAGTAGCATGTATTTCATAAATACATGAAAGGTAATAAGAAACTACTATGAATACTCTTCTTTATTCTGAACATCATTTTCCAGCCTTTTGTTGACAGGGGCAGTCATTCTGGTCTGGCTTTACAGTACCTGTTCCTAAAACAATGAAGGACCAGGTTTCTACCACAAACAGTATGTAGTGCTGATCTCAGGGGGTTGCGCAACACAACACCTAGTGGTTCTCCAAACTGTATCTTCTTATAAATCCCTGATGTTGTTCCTACAGTGTCTGCCTGCATGTAGACCCCTTGTTTTATACATTTCTAGATTCTATATTTTCTAGAGATTTGATCCACCTCCACCTGTTATTATTAACAGTTTAACTTGGTAGAATTGCCTAAATATTTATGGTGAAGAAAACCAAGTCAAGTCATACTTTTACCTGGGCTACGTGGGGTACTATTACAGGGTGGGCCATGTCTGTTGACATAGATACTGTGGAGTTTCTCCTGAGGCAGAGTTGGAGAATATGAGCTGCTGGAGACTTCAGCCAGCAGAGCCATGTCTGACCAAGCCCTACACACACACACACACACACACACACACACACACACACACACACACACACACACACACACACACACAGAAAGAAAGAAAGAAAGATTATGTTATCTTCTCATTGCTTATTATTCTGGGATGGGCTGTATACAGAGGATATATAGTTACAATATACAAATACACTGATTGGGAAATCTGGATTGGAGTCTACCTGTGATAAATTCATCTGATTGGACATGATGTGGAAAGACACACACCTGTCTATATAAGGTCTTACAGCTGACAATGTAGATCAGAGTAGAAACCATGAAGAGGAAGGAACTGCTTGCAGAGCTCAGAGACAGGATTGTGTCGAGGCTCAGATCTGGAGAAGGATACAAAAACATTTCTGCTGTATTGGAGGTTCCCGAGTGTGGCCTCCATCATTCTTACATGAAAGAAGTCTGGAACAACCAGGTCTCTTCCTAGAGCTGGACCCCCAGACTAACTGAGACAGCAGGGAGAAGGGTCTTGGTAAGACAGTAGACAAAGAACTTGATGGTCACTCTGGCTGCAGAGATCCTGTGTGAAGGTGGAGAAACTTCCAGAAGGACAACAATCACTGCAGCACCCCACTGATCTAGGCTTTATGGCAGACGCCTCTCAGACTGTGAGAGACAAGATTCTCATTAAACCAACCTGCCCAATACCATGCCAACGGTGAAGCATGGCGCAGGCAGCATCAGGCTGTGGGGTAGTTTTTCAGCAGCAGGGACAGGGAGACTGATCAGGGTTAAGGGAAAACTGAACAGAGCAAATTACAGAGATATCTTTAATTAAAACCCGGTCCAGAGCTCAAGACCTCAGACTAGGCTGAAGGTTCACCTTCCAACACGACAGTGACCCTAACCACACAGCCAAGACAACACAGAAGTGGCCTAAGGACAACTTCATCAATGTGCTTGAGTGGCCCAGCCAGAGCCCTGACTTCAACCCAATCCAACATCTCCGGACAGACATGAAAATGATGTCCACAGACATTCCCCTCCAACAGATGCAGAGACAGACAGAAGAGGGGAGCAGAGAGGAATGGCAGAAAATCCCCAAATCCAGATGTGCAAAGCTTGTGATATCAAACCCAAGAAGACTGGAGGATGTAATCACTGCCAAAGGTGCTTCAACCAAGACCTGAGTGAAGGGTCTGAATACTACAGCAGCTAACGGTGCAGAGCCCCAAATCAAATGAGCTGCACTTTACAGCATTACAGCAAATACACTACATTTATTACATGTGCTAATGACATCAACAAAAGCCGAGAAGATTAAACCACACTGGAAGTGTAGGTTAGAGAGACTCAAACATTTAGAGAAATCAGCTGATGTGAACCAGGCCTCATAACAAAGATCGCAGAAGACTGAGGATGAAGAAGAGTTGATGAGCATGAAGCTGAAAGGGTTACAGATTCATCTCAAAGGGTTCACCACAGAATGATCAGTAACAAAGAAGCTCAGAGTAACAGCTAAAGGCAAAAGGAAATCATTGGAGCTGGTTCACATCTCAATTCATGAGTTGACCACACACACATCATGAAGCATGAAGGATCAAGTCCTGCGATGGACACCACAGAGGAAGCTGCTCCTATCCAAAGAAACATCACTGCACCTGAAGTTTGACTCTCCACAACACTACTGGGAAAATGTTTAACGGACTGAAGAAACCAAGGTTGAACTGTTTGTAGAACATGCAGCATCATGATTTGGGGCTTTGCTGCCTCTGGGCCTGGATAACTCCACATCATCGTGGGGAAAATGTTTTCCCAAGTTTATCAAAGTCTCTTCCAGGATAATGTCAGAGTGAATGCCCACCTGCTGAAGCTCAGGAGAAGCTGCTGATGCAGCAAGACAATGTCCCTACACAGAAAATCCACCTTCTGGAGTGGTCCAGTCAGAGCCCAGACCTTAATCCAGTAGAGATGCTGTGGACTGAGCTGAAGACAGCCGCTCACACCAGATATCCTAAGAATATGTGTGAGCTGAAGCAGTTCTTTAAGTGAGAATGGTCCAATCTTCCTCCTGGAAATCGAGCAGTTCTGATCAACAGCTACTGGAAGAGCTGGTTTCAGGTTATTGGAGCCAAAAGAGGTTCAACCAGTTATTAAATCCGAGGCTTCACTGACTGTTTCCACCAGCACTGTGAATGTTTAATGGCTGTGTTAAATAAAACCACAAAAGACTGTAATTGTATGTGTGTTATTTCCTTAAGAATATTATATTTGCCTGTACTTGTGACTTAAATGAAGGTCAGATCACATTTTATAACCAATGAATTCAGAAAACAAGCATCTGGTGAGCGAATGGTCAGCGGCAGGATATGGAGGCCAGGTGAATCCTTAATAAAAAGAGTTCACTGACTTTTTCTTGCCACTGTAGATTTTTCAAGTATAAAAAAAGAATGACAACCTATGATTTGCTGTGTAGAACATTCCTGCTGGAATTACCCATACAGGAATGTAATATATGATATATACTGATATTAAGAGTGATGTTGCCACATAAGTCACTTATAAGGGGATATATTATTATCACATATATACATCCTCTGGATATATGAAGATATACTGTAAGTTCATAACATATATGAAATACCCAAAGTACAATTTGTATATGTACATATGTTTAAAATATCTACAATGAATTTTTACATGGTATAACATGTTGCCAGCATACCTATATGTTAACAATATATATTTAATTTATACTGTATATGCAAGTTTAATAAAACCATATACATATAAAAATTCTATTTGCGTATATATGTTTTTCTTATTATTTATTTATTTTTAAGTCAATTTTAATGCCTATCTTCCCATTCTGGGAAAGTGGTTTTGACCAGGCTTTGGTGGATATATATGTATATAACATATGTTTACAATATAATCATACATACGTAAACATACATATTTGTATGGGCTAGACATATATGTCACTAGGCCTATATGACATTGTTGCAGTATAATAGGTTTTACATATAATTTTCCCATATAGGCTATGTTTTTGTTTTTTGTGTACATCTTTTTCATATATACACTGTTGCTCATGAAGTTGGAATAAAATATTTTTTTCCTCTTTCCATGAAATGATTGTGACAATGTGATTTATTCTTGACAGATAAAGTGTATATCTTCTCAAAACTTTAGTAGTCAATCTCTTCCAAAGTGATTACTGATGCATTTAAATAGGAATAAACAGAGGATTGTGTCTGAAAACAAAATTATTCCAACTTTATGGGCAACAGTGTATAATGTCCCCCTCCAACAGATTCAGAGACAGACAGAATTTAAGAGGATCTGCAGAGAAGAACAGCAGAAAATCTGGGAGTGAAGGGTCGAAATATAATATAATATACATAATATATGTTCATATAATACATTTGCATATGGGTAGATAGAGCTCCGGTTTGGGATTCGGTTCTGTGGGCTTCTTATTAATGAAGTGGAAAGAGCAAATATATACTTTCTTCAGAGGACACACTAATCTGCAAGTGCTGGTTTCCTTTCCCCCTTCACTGGCATGGAATGCAAGGTGTAGGGCACAGGACACTGTTCTACACAAATTCTTCAGCTTCCTTGAACTGTTGTGGTAACCAACGGCAGCACAAACTGAACTTGAGTTCAATTTAAAAAGAACAAATTTGTCAGCTGGCTACTCAATATCACGTTGGTTTTGGTTAGCTTTGCTGCTGCACTGTGTTGTGCAGTCACAAGGCGCACGGAAAAAGAAAATTGGCAAACAGTCATTTCTCATCACCCATAGTGGATGCATTTCTCCCCTCAAAAATCAGACACTCAGATAAAATTGCTGAGAGTAAAGATGTGTGTGAAAAGTGCACCACATAGTGCACATTCGCATATTCTGGGAGTCATTGTGGACACAGCCTGAATGCTTCGAAAGGAACATTTGGTACATTTTAAAAGAAAAAAAAGAAAAACAGTAGACTGTCTGTCAAAGAGTCCCTGGATTCTCAGGCTAACTATAGTGTATGTTTTCATTACACAATTCAACTTTGGGCTCTGTCTCCTGTCACTCTCCATCCGCGCACCAGATGTCCTCAGACTTTCCTCCCTATCCTAGTCACCTGACTGTCAAATCCATCTGCTGACCTCTCTCCTATTCCCTGCTTCCCTTACACCTGTCAATCCAGCCTGCCTGTGTGTCTGCAGTTGTGCACACAATCTTTCTGCTGTTTTTGACAGTCCCTGTTGTGACTGCAAAATGCTCACGCTCTCTGACTGTTCCAAAACTTGGAGGAGTGCAGTAAAACACTGAGGATGAATGAATTGGCTCAATATTGCATTGAGAATGAACGAGTAGAGAAGCTGAACCTCAGGCAGAGAACACCATAATCAAGACTTACAGAATGACGTTACGACAATACACTTCTTGATTGTTGTAACTCAACATCCAGAGGAGCACATCAATAACCACTGTGTTGCCATGCATTGTGCGTGTATGTGCATACACTGTGCAGGCTTTCTTTTTTTTTATAATACCTTTGTGGGCTGCAGGCACTGTGCAGTTAATATTGTTAGTACATCTTTGTGCAGGCTGTAGTTTAATGTCACTACATAAAGTTTATGGCCATCAGCCGTGGTGTCCATACTTTTTATTTATTGTTGGTCATTCTTGTTTAATTGTCTGACTTTATTGTCTTTTCTGGTTAATTCTAGTCAAGATATGGGGATGTGGTTTTATATTTGCAATTTATTATCAGTTGTATGCACAGGCTGCAAAGTGCTTCTATAAGAAGGAAATTATTGTTGGTTTGGATTTAAGGGCTCAGTGCAGTTCTCACCCGGGAACAACATATATGCTTTAATGCATATATATCATACATATCCATGGGAAGTAGCTATAAGCAAAAAAAAAATCATATTTGATTACTGTCAGTGCTACAGTGAAAAGTGACAGGTGTCTCAATACACTGCAATATGAAGTCCAGAGGTCCATGTAAGAGTCCTTACATGTTAGTGTTGGGCGTATACTGTGTCTGTGTTCCACTGACATCTGCATCTGTTTCCTCACAGCTGTTTGGAAAGCTCTCGTATTCTGGGGAGAGAGACAGAGAGAGCAATCAAACATTTACAGCCCTTTGCAAACATCTCCCTCACACGATTTTCACAGCTCCGTGGTGACAGGAAATATCAGCGTCTTACTGTTGTTGCAAGTATCGAGCAGTGGACTCTCACTAGGTGCTGGCCTGCACACCTCCACTGTAACATTTGCATATTCTGGTGAACTGGATGTCTGGAGGAGACACATCACATATTTACTCTGTAAGCAATGGGCATTTTTGTCTTCACCCTTTAATTTCCCCTTAAACAGCTTGGAACATAATTTTATTCCTCAGACTGACTGTGTCATATAGTGTATTAACTTGTTCCAGCTCTTCATTTAAGCTTTATGATGTTTACACTAAGTGAGATCATTCAAACCAACACAATATCAAATGAAGAGATCCTTATGCATCATTTTATACACATATCCTTTTTGGATCTCTTGCCATTTTCTCAGAACAATAGAGGGCCTACATGAAGTCCAGAGGCCTGACCTCACTTTTGTGTGTAGTTTGGGATTTGAATTCAAACTCTGGCCTCTCACAAAACACACTGGAGTTTCCTATGACCCAGCTGAAACATCATCCAGGTAAGGAGACAGCTGTGCAGCACCCACACACTGCTGTCTCCTTCGAATCCAAATGTTCACCCATGAGTTAAAGACTCATCATATCACCCTCAGCTCTCTCTAGAAAACTGCTCCCTGTAGGCTGAGGTCAATGAGAAATGCACATTCTGGTTTTATAAATACCACTTTATGTGCGGGAAATTGTGAATACACATCATTTACAGGCCAACAATGTCTCTCCTGAAATCAGTGAATGCTGGATGCCTGAACCATATCTGCAGAGGATTAACAATGACTGATTAGACATACAAACAGATTTGCCATTGTGTTACTTCATGAGTGACAACATAGTTTTCGTATGTCTAATCCATGCCTGGTATTCCTCTGCAGATATGTCCACACATCCAGGAGAGACATTTGATTGTACGAACTGGTGTCCTCAGCTTTCTATCCACATGAGAAAAAAGGATTTATCTGTGGAGCTGAGATGGAGACGGGAGCAAAATCACCTGAGTAGCTGTGGCTGGTCTTTTTTATTTTTCATTTATTTATAAGTAGCAAAATATAACAAAATGTAGTAATTTGCTGCTTCTTTTATGTTATGTTAAGGTTTATTTTGAACAGTTTTTAAATGGTATGTAAACATGCAAAACAGGCTATAAATCCACGGATAGTGGCAGAGTTTGAGTTAGAAAACAATTCTTGAATTTATTCAAAGCAAAAAAACTTCTACACAGTTTAGTCCACATACACTGCTGCTCTGCTGCCTGAGGAGGATTGTCCGGAACCAATTATAAGAAGACGACACCCATAAAACACTTTAACGGTTTTTTTAATAACTCACCTGCAGCTTATTCCCAGAGAAGACGTTGACAAGGCTGTCGTTCAGAGCTGATCTGTACTGGCTCAGCTCATTTGTGCTGTGATCAGCTCTCTCTGAATGGCTCTCTGTCATATAGCTGCGTGAAGAAAGTTGCAGCGACCGGTCCTGCTCATAATGCTGCTGTTCAGCTGGATAGTGACTCTGCCACAAAGCCAGATCTTTATGGCTCAGCAGTTCCCAATCTCTGCTCAGGAGCTGGGCCTCCAGGTTCTGTACCCAATGATCCTCCCTTTGCAGAAAGAGACTGTACTGCTTTGAATGTGGTGCAGCAGCAGTATTAACTCCAGAAGTATTTGTGGAGGATATGGAGAAGGAAGACATGGAGGAGGAAGGAGGAGCATCTCTAAACCCGGTCAGTGAATCCAGTTGGTCCTCCGTTCTGTGGTCCAGCAGGAGGAATCTCTCCACTGTGTCTAGGCTCCAGTTAGCCTGCTGCAGCAACTCCTGCGACACTTTGAGGTTGACCAAAATGGTGCTAAGCTGCTGATCCACTGTAATTTTGGACAGCTCCACTATCTCCCTGTCTATGTCTGCCTCTGGTTCAGATTCCTCCTCAGCACTACCTGAGTAAAACTCTTCAAGCAAAGAGCACATTTCTGTATAAGGCCCCACTTGCTGGAGCATGGATTCTACCTCTGTACATTCATCTCTTTCTCTCTCCAGCTCTGGCTTTGCTCCACTGTACGACTGTCTGTCCGGCTGTCTGTCCAGCCATTTGTCCAGATGTCTGTCCAGCTGTCTGTCCAGGTGGGTCTGTCTTTCCACCACTGTTTCAGCCTTGATTGTAAGTGGCCGGACAGCTTTAAAAACAACTGAGACAAAGGAATTTTATAATGAAACTGTGATGAATTAAGTGCCGAGGCACATGCAATAAACAGACTTTTATATACAGTATTTCCAAATCATTAGTTGTACAATTGCTTTTTCAGTACACCTAGGAACACCTATATGTTTGTGTGTTTGTGCTCAGTACCGCTCTCTACTGGTTCCCCCACAATGTTATGCTGTGTCGTTCTCTGGACGCCCAGCCCCTGATGTTGTTCTGGAAAGACACACAGCCCACCACTCATCTGCTCGTCAAGGGACAACCTCTGCAGCTCATACATACAAACAAGGGGATCATGTAAGAGCTCGCTTCTCAGGATCATAGACAACAGGATAGAAAAAGTCATTGAAAACTCATCTTACTTGTTGATGATTGTTGATTTGTTGCAGTTAACTATTTCCATGTATTTCTACCATTAATTATTTGATAAAATAAGAACAAAAACATTACAAGAATGATATTGATTTCCACTCAGATTTCCACTCAGATATATATATATATATATATATACACACACACACACACACACACACACACACACACACACACACACACACACACACATGTTGATGTTTCATTGTTTATAGGAACTTTTATGTGGTCACTGGCCGGACCACATTGTATACTTGTTTGCTGTCTCAGTCTGATTGCACGCTAAAAAATTACATCCATGGCAAAAACTGGAGTATCAAAATAGATAGCTGGTTAACAACAGGAAGAGTTAAAAGGAAAAAGAGTCAAGAGATAGATGTTGAATTGACAAGTGATCTCTTCCCTGTCAGACATAAAAGACAAAACTGACTTTCCACAGCTTTTAGTTCCATTCTGAATGTTCGTTATCATTAAAGTGTTTCCATATTGTAACTGGGTCAGGTTTGGTTTTTTGAGATTTTCAAGTTGGAAAAGGTTGGGAACCGCTGTTCTAACACACACAAGTTGCATTCAACCTAAACCTACGACTTTGCAGACACGCCAGCATATAAACTGAGGCACACCTTGATGTCCTGTTGCAGTATGGAGCACAGGCTCTGCAGGCTGCAGGTGCGGTCCTGTGGGTGTTGCTTCAAGCCTTTCAGGACTACATCATAGTACGGCTGTGGAATGCTGCTGTCTGCTGCCAGGGCTTCACCTGCATCCATCACCTGTTTTATCCTGTCCGGGTTCACAGTGCCCCATGGTTCACTGTCTGAAATAATGTTTAAAACATACTGTTAATAAACTGTCACCCTCTTTATATCCTCTTTATATGTTGGAAATATCATCAGTGATTCATTTATTCATCTTTTCAAATGCTAAATTCTGTTCAGTTCCAGTTTTCTAAGCCTCCAGAGTTAAATCAAAAATTCAATTAGGTCAATTTCTATTTCAAAGGAAAATAAAAACATGTAACTCACAAAATGTTAACTGTGAAACCGTCTGAACAATAAGAAAGGCAATGCCTCATCCCCTGACATGCAATGACAGCTACCTGTGTAGAGTTCCTGGATCAGAGCACACAGACTGTAGACATCAGCCTCCTCTGTGCAGGGCTGCTGTTTAATGACCTCTGGAGCAGCCCATCTATAAAGGCTGGGGGGCAGGACTATACTCTTGGGGGTTTGGACACATGCACTTTCACTACTGGATGGACACACACACACACACACACACACACACACACACACACACACACACACACACACACACACACACACACACACACACACACACACACACAAAAAGAGAACATGATTATTATACTCAAAATTACAAAATTTTACTAGGGTTTAAGATTCTCTCCGTACTCGACTAATGGGAAATATTAATCAAGTTTGTCTTGTCTGTCTAGTTTCAAGTTTATTGTCATATACTTCATAACAATGAAAACAATATTACCAGTTATGAAATTCTGGGTCTCGGAGCCAACTCAACTACAAATTGAGTAAAATAAGGACAGAGTAAATGATTAAAATAGTATACAGTACAGTATTTATATAGATAGACTGGAGTACAAAGAAGTGGTGTAATGTATACGGTGGCCCTGAGTGCTCAACACACTGCAACTGAAGAAAACACATGCAAATAGACAAAACACAAACAACTTCTCTTTTTTTTCAAAGTTATTTTTTGCCTTTCTTCCAATAGCGACAGCGAGACAGGGAAGTCAGGATGACATGTAGCAGAGGCCTACAGATTGGACTGGATATTCTTAAATTGCAGTGCGTTAAGCTCTAAGAGCCACCATAAATGTAAATAATATAAAGGTATTTACCTAAAGAAAAATGAAATATAACTAAAAAGAATAATGATAGTGATAGCAACAAAGTGACTAGTGTAAAAAATGCAAACACTAGTGTTTCTTAAAGGTCCAATCATTAGAAACAGAAAAAACTTTACTGATCCTCGCAGGGAAATCATATTGTTACAATTGTTTCCCCACCAACCAGTTCATCTTTTGAACAGGTTCTCGCCATTCAGCGACAGTCCCATTGAGAAACCAACTCTGTTTATTGGCAGCTCTATTCTGAAAAACGTGAAGTTAGTGACACTGGTGACCATAGTCAAATGTGCTCCTGGTGCAAGAGCGGGCAACATTGAATCCCATTTAAAGCTGCTGGCTGCAAATAAACATAAATACAGTAAGACTGTTATTCATGTCAGCAGTAATGACACCCAATTACGCCAATCAGAGATCACTAAGATTAATGTGGAGTTGGTGTGTAAATATGCAAAGACAATGTCTGACTCCGTAGTTTTCCTGTAGTTGGAGCTGCTCTCATATCTAGAAGTCTGACTGAGTTTATTCGAAAGCCAAAACCATGACAACCCACAGCTGAGACCTGGACGCAGAGTCACAGAGCCAGGGATAGAACTACCGACCTGGTTAGTGGACAGCTTGCTCTATTTCCTGAGCCACTGCCCCCCACGCCAGTGCAGCGGTGGTGTCAGAGAACTTGATGATAATGTTAAAGCTGTGTGGCCGTGCAGCTGTAGGTAAACAAGGAGAACAGCAAGGGCCAGGGCACACATCCCTAGGGGGCATTGGTGCTGAGTGTCAGTGTGGAGGACGTGAAACAGCCAATCTGCACCACCTGAGGTCTGTCTGTCTGGAAGTCTAGCTGCACAAGGCAGAGCTATAGTCAATGAACAGAATCCACATGTGTTTTTCTGGTCCAGATGGAAGAGGCAGTGTGCTGTGTGAATTCTATCACATCGTCTGTGGTTCTGTTAGGCCTGTAGGCAAACTGGAGTGAGTCTCGTGCAGTTGGCAGGGAGGATGCAATAATGAGT
>NW_019174704.1:6183789-6194363 GCF_002260705.1 Seriola dumerili
CTGTTCAAAGCACTTTGTGACAATGTAGGTAGTCGACAATGCCATCCGATTTTACCAACCATTCACTTCATTTCATTTAAAGCAATTTTCAAACTTAGATGGAGGAAAGTTAAATTGTACCTCCTCCATTAAGGCTGCATTGAGCCTGATGTAGGCCTAGGCCTGCCTACCTGGGGACCATGAAGCCTAAACAGGTTAGTTTGGCCACTCTGAACTTTGTGAGGACCACACTGTGGAAGATAAGGCCCTCATCACCAGACTCCCTCCATGGAGGTACTGCAGACCTTCGCAACCTGCAACATCACTGACAGCAGCCATCTGTCCTGCAGCACTGGAACTCACCACGCTGCAGAGTCAGGGAGAAGAAACACACACACACACACACACACACACACACACACACACACACACACACACACACACACACACACACACACACACACACACACACACACAACACACACACACACACACAACACACAAACAGACACATGAGTCAGTGGACATTTGAGTTCAAACTATACAGCCTTATCACATTACAACTAGAACCACCAAGAGATCTGAAGGACCTTTGAGTTTTTATTATGTAATAACTTTGTTTAAATAAAAACTCAGGTCCCTCACTCCATGACTTTTCCTAAATATATGTTTCTGATGTTTTCTGAAGCCTAAAAGGTATTAAAATAAAAAACATAAGATTTCTTAGCATTCATTCCTCGGACGCCAAAGGGTCATATAGACCGCTGTGGCCAGCTGTGGCCATAGGAATTATTACAATATTTCTATTTCAGGTTTTTGCGCATCTTCACTTATTGTTTTCATTTATCATTAGGCCTACATTTTTATATGTGGATCTGGAGAAAGAGCAAGAGTCACTTTCTCAGAGACCTTAGCGAGGGGAAGCTGATGGTTTAGTGATGAGGAAAGTCACAGTCGGCTGGCACATCTGTCAGCATGTCCACTCATGACGCAGCCACTTCGCAAACTTTATTTTGTGAGTACAAACTAGACCTTGATTTTGTAATAGTCGGCCTATAGGCTATAAACAGTAAGTAACATCTAAAATCACCCTCATTTATAATGAATAAAGAATTATAATACAGCCTAATATCTCCACTGTGCTGCCGGCGCCGTCTAGTCCGTACACACGCCACACACGTCTCTGTGAGAGCTTGTAGGCTAGGTCAGATCCAGGTGGTACGATTGCAAAAAAAAAACCTCTGGCTGTTGAATAAATAACATAACAAAAAATAACAATCCAATAACCTCTCAGAGCGAAAAGCGACAGTGGTCTTGACATGAGAGCACACACACCGTCTCCAGATGCAGGTGTGTGCCACAGGTGCGTCAGGCGGTGCTGCGCAATCACTAGTAGTCAGTATTTCTCTAATGTAATCTATCTCCCCCCACCCAACACGACATTATATGAAGAAGTACTAAGCCACTGAGACAACCTTTCACAACGTTTTTGGCTTAAAACTGAGCAATGTCTCCCTGTGACACATATGACAACTGCAGGATGATTATGGTATCGCTAAGGCAAAAATAAGTATTAATTTTCTGGGAACTATGAAAATATCAGTACATATTAATGGTAATCAATCCATCTTTCCCAATGACTGGCCAACATTGTTATTCCTAAAGCCATAACACTAGTGTGGGTGAAAAGCCAATATAAGAGGTTCCCCAGCAGCATGATGGTAAGGTTCATACCATATAACCACAATGTGCAGCCAGGGCCTATTGTTGCTAGGGACTACACTGTCAGCTATCAAACCAAAAAGGTCTCAACAATCTTAAATAAAACAAAACTACAACAAATCACATGTATTCTATATGTCTGAATGGGCTATAAAATTACAGGCGTGTCTTTGTTACCCTGTTGTGTAGCAGGTTGTGCAGTGTGCCAACAGTGACGCACTCAAACACCAGACGGTCCACTGGAGGTCATCAGACAGACTCACTGCCATCAGCTGCAGCAGCTGTGGGTGGAACAGCTTGCTATGTACGGAACACACACACACACCACAACAGCAAAAAAGATTCATTAAAACTACCGGGTCAGTGATCATTCATTGAGCAGACAGTGACAATGTGCAGCACTGGCAGCAGCAGCAGCTAGAGATGCTGTTTCCTGTTTGCTAGAGCTTAAAGTAACAGTTCAGGTTAATTGACATGAGGTTGTGTGTAAGGAGCCAGTCGCATTGAATATTTTCACCACTTTATCCGCCATCAAACAGCCCTTTTTTGGAACTACACTTTGTCAACCGCTGAACTACCGTATTCCTACTCACAAGCACACCTATGCTTAGCTCTTTCTGACTCAAACAGCTGATCTGTGGAGTGAACAGTGTGCTTGTTGATAAATGTTAAAACCAAAACCCTAATTCCAAAAGCCTAAAATAATTTGTAGACTGTATTGAAAAGAGATGCTTTCATGAGGCACAATCCATACATGTCCTTGGTTAGGTCCGAAAGACATCTTATGTTTCAAAATTCTTCAGTAATCTGGTAGTTTAGTCAGTTGTGTTATATGCATACTGTATGTTTAATATCACATATTTAATGTTTAAAAAGAGGACATTAATGTTATTTCTTTGGGCCACTAGTACCTTCACACACTTACTTTTGCTGTTTCTCTTAGTTTACTAAAGAGTGCAGGAAGGGACATTGAGAAAAAGTATTCATCCATGGGAGACTTTCATAGGTTTTATTTTAGAGCTTGGCCTAAAATATAAATAAACAAAATCATGGCAGTAGGCATGGTTTTCTGAAGACAATACAAGCGAACTTCTACTCACAAAGTTTATGATTTCATATAAACAATAGCACAACATTAACAGCTTACTTTCATTAGACTCCTTGCTTGGTAAATACCCACATCTTTCAAACTCCATATGTTCAGTTTGTAATGCAGTCTTTCTTTTGAAATATGTTGTCTCTGATCCCAAGCCGAATTACCCCTGATCACTATGATAACACTATGACAACATAAGAGTATGTTTTTTAGATTTGGTCGAGTTCCTCTAGAGCCACAAAGGACATCAACAACTGTTGTCACAGGCGGCACAGAGAACTAGATATCATATGACCTTTTGTGTAAGATTGGTGGAGTATTCCTTTGAATGATTATAATGAGATGCATAAGTTATGACTAAAATTTCTGTTTGGTGGTAAATTCAGATGCACTACTTTGTATTCAAGTGCATGGTGTGACTCACAGTGGAGGTAGTGGTTTGTGTGGGTGGCTTTTCTGTACCTGTCATATTTTATTCATTCATTCTCTGTCTGGCTTTGCAATAGTACTACCTCTCCTTTCTATTTCAGACCTGCCACTTCCTCCTGATCAGCAGTAACCCCTGCTTTCCACCTTGCAACCACATAATGTCCCCACCCACTTCCTCACCTGATCCTAATCCCCTAATCAGCTCCTAGTATATACACTGGCCCATTTCCCCTTATTCCCTACCATATTGTCTATTGTGACTTCCAGCCTTCTTGCCTGTTTTCACCTGCTTTGTCTACCTGTTTCTGACCTCCTGCCTGTTTTTGCATTTTGCCTGGATTATCTGCCTGCCTGTTACAACCATTACCTATGCCTCTGACTTTTTTCCTTTTACCCCTACCTGCTTATGCTTGTCAAGCCTTAATAAAGGTGAATAGTCTGAACTTTTAACAGTGCCTTTGAGTCGTGCTTTTGAGTCCTTTTTTGTGAGTACAATCTGGCCAGTATGGTCTCAGCTGACTCTGTTCCAGTTCACAAAGAGCTTGCAACTAGCGCCATTCAGCAATCAGCATGGGTCCATTAACAAGTGGATCCAGCAACTCATTGTCGAAAACACAGCCTCCGCCTGCAGCATCTTCAGTTCCAGCTCCTGCTCCGCTGGTTTCCACCTCCCAATCCTGCCTTACTCTTCCCAACAGAGAGAGCCATCATGTCTTTACTCCACTGGTCAAGCAAGACTCTGAGGAACTGCTGAGTGGGTCTGGGTTATCTGTTCCTCCATCAGTTGTTAAGCAAACTTCTCATCGGTTCAGTGGCTTGCACTGTTTCTCCTAATCAGGGTTCTGTGAGTCATAAAGTGTAAATTAATCCCTGCTAGGAGCAGTAGTCCTCACAACACTGCTTTCATAGTTGACGTTGGCTAAATTACAAAAATTCCCACTAGTTTTTTTAAAATCTAAATCTTAATTAATAGGTGGGGCACTGTTAAGAAATCATTCACTGCTGTACAGCTGCATCATGATCCTTCATCTTTCCCTTTTTTAAATTTAAAAAGTCTGTATCTTTATAAATCACCATTCTGATCTATTTCTGCTGCCCTTAATATTGTGAAACAGTAAACCTGCTCTCATACACATTTTTCCTCAGGAAAAGTTTAGTTAAAAATCTTGAAATCAGACATATCCACTTAAATACAGTATTTCCATTATTTTCTTGGAGCAAAAGGTTGATTTCCAGTTTGGGTAGGTGGGGTGGCAATTATAATTAAAAAATGGATACAAGTATAAACTGTTGTTCCTTAAGCAACATCCATGCTGCCAAATACAGTTAACAAAACCACAACCAAAAATGTTACTTTTCCACACACATGCTGTCCTCTCTCACCTACAGTAGTCTTGTTCTATGAGGAGCAGGTCCAGATGGGCTTTGTGACAATCCCGCATTGTCTTCACTGTAACCCTGGAGCCTCTCCAGTTGTAACTGAAACACAGATGGCAACGTTTGGTGATCAATGTAATAAAACTATGGATTAAAGAAAATGCTGGTACTTTCATATGCTCCTTTCCAACTCCTGATCAACATCATTTTATACCTGATCCCATTGCTTATTTTAATCTTATTTAATGTGCAGGTAATAAATATAATAATTCATCCTGTTTTTGACTTTATGTCTTTCTGGCGCGGAGAATAATAATCCGTCAACAGGAAAACTAATATAACTTAAGACTGACTGACATATTTTTCAATTAGGTTTTGATAAAAAAAGGTTTGTGTAATCGCTACAAACAGTGGCAGCTTAGCCTAGCATCTTTAACACACACAGATTGACAACACACCTGTCTCATGGCCAGACTGGCCATCGGGGCACCGGAAGAAATCCCACAATGTACCATCAAAAAATCTGTCAGGTTGTTACAGGTCCTGTCTATCACTGTCCGGTCTCTCTATGTGTCTGTGTGCAGTGAGTGTGCTGTGTGAGCATGTGCGGGGCTGGGTTCACGAAACACACCCCACCCCACTCCATTGCCACAAATAGAATCTAATTCAGTGGTGGCATGGGAGACAGTCAATGAAAAATTCATACATGAATTACAACAGAATAATGCATGAACAGGCCTTAAACACAAACAAAACAACTCTTTGTTTTTGTTTTTTAAACCAGAAATGATTGAAAAATTAAAATTTTGTTTTGAATTTCACACTGGCCATCATGGGGTGCTGCAGCCCCCTCAGCTCCCTCTCCCTGCAGTAATGCTTCTCAGGTCTGTGTGATAATATTGAGAGCAACTAGATACTTTATAGCGTAGTTCTAGTGATGGTTGAGTGACTTAATAAAGCCTTACTTGGTCATGGAGGTCAAGAGCCACAGGTGAAAGAGAGCAGAGGTCCATCATCAGCCTGGGTCAGATCACTCTTTCTTATCAGTGGAATAGATGCTGGCAAAGCCAATGCCTGGCATGGCTTGTTTACACACACCTAGACAACACCACAAAGGAGAACACTCAAGCCTCTAGTTTTGCAATGCGATGCAGTGGTCTGTGCTGTATATTTCATGAAGGCCAGCAGATGTGTGGACTGCATAAACATGAACCCGTGTGTGATAGGGTGACCCAATAAACTATAGATTAAAGAAAATTGAGAAAATATCTGAAGTACCAGTTCACTTTTTCAATGTTTTTCAAATGAAAAGCCCTGTAAACTTTTCTCTATAATATTATTACAGCTGCTTCAAACATACTCATCTAGATACTACATACTAGGAATGTTGTATGTTATGGCAAATATAAAAATGTACTCTTATTTCAATATCACTACATTATGATATTTAAGACAAAATAAAAAATAATGAACAGTGATTGAAAATCATGGGGAAACCCTAACTCAGGTGTAGGTGTGTGTATTACATGACATGACAGACATCGAGGCTTGATTTAATAACTGGTTGAACCTCCTTTGGCTCCACCTGAAACGCAGCTCTTCCAGTAGTTGGTGATCAGACCTGCTCATGTTTTAAGGTCATTTTCCTGCTGCATCAGAAGCTTCTCCTGAGCTTCAGCAGGTGGACAGCTACTCTGACATTATCCTGAAGAGACCTTCATAAACTTGGGAAAACATCATTTTCCCCTCGATGGTGTGGAGCTGTCTAGGACCAGAGGAGCAAAGCCCCAAATCATGATGCTCCCTCCACCTGCTTCACCTTTGGGAGAATGTTTTCATGTTGTTAAGCAGAGCCCTTTTGACACCACACATAGAGCTGCCTGTTCTTCAAACACTTCAACCTTAGTCTCATCAGTCCATCAAACATTTTTCAAGTAGTGTTGTGGACATTCAAGCTGCTCTTTGACAAACTTCAGGTCAGTGATGTTTTTCTTGAGAGCAGCAACTTCCTCTGTGTTTTCCATAGACTCCATGCGCCATGATCTGTGTGGTCGACTCATCAGCTTCCAATGATTCCTTTAAGCCTTTAGCTGTACTCTGGCTTCTTTCAAAATCAACAAGACACACAAGTTTCTATTAGGGAGCATTCACCGTATCCAGTGTTCTCAACTTAGTGCATTTGTCGCTAGATTTTGAGACTTTTTTTCAAAAAGAATATAGCAACAAATGTAGCACTAATTGGTCAACTTCAAACACTTTCCATAGAAGATTCTCCAGTTCTGCCCCCCTCTCTCTCTCTGTTCTGCTCTGGTCAGTGAGTGGCATGAGAGGCAGAGCAGGCAGTTTGTTACCCACACTAGGCCTGTGCACTTTGTGAAAGACAAATAAGAAAGATATCGTGTCCTCTCTAACTTTCTCTGTGGGTTGATAATTTTACAGTAAATACCAGCTCGAAACCACAGCAGTCCTTTAACTGATGTGTTTGGGGATGTGTCAGATGACGTTGTGGGTTATAAAATCAGGATTTCAGCAGCAGCAGAGCAGAGCTTGAGAGTGACTGCTGGTTAACAAGTAGTCTTTAATGGGCCACGTTTCAGTCACTGTTTCAAACCTTTTCCGTTGTCGACAACAGAAACAGAGCCTTACTTCGAAGCAAAGACTTGAGTTTAATCAAGGTAACTTCAGGTTTAACCCTGGGTTTTCAGTCCTCTGATGTGGTTCCCTTCCGTCCCGGGTAAATCACCATGGTAATTTTAAGAATTCCTAACCTGCTCCAGCGCAGTTTACCTTCAGAAGCATCATCACTGGAAAATGTGAGTCAACATTTCTACGAAGATCCTGACAAGGACAAAAGAGTTCACAATAAATTGATAAATAATAACAAGCAGCAGACATTTTTATAAATCAGTGGAATCATTTTGTTGTTTGAGTCCTTCCATGTGTCGCTGCCAGGTCTTGTCTACAGTCCCAATCAATTTCATTCAAAACCCCACATGGTATGGCAGCAACAGAAGAGTAGACGGCTCCTTCTTCTAAAAATCCACTCACCATATTTCCGCTCTAGCTCTCTCAGCTGCCCGATCACCCACCACCCCTAATGTCCTTGATGTCTCGGATTTCTGCAGCTACTTACGCTCCCCTGGCCTTGATGCAGCACACTGGCATTGTCCGGGTCCATCGCGGAAAGTCTAGCAGCCAGGGAAAGTGAGCTGGAGACAGGGGCAGTTGACCTACATTGGACCCCGACACTGCGGTCACCCTGAGCCATCGCCTGATGCCACGGATGATCCAGTGATACATATGGAACCAGGTGCAAGGCTCTGGTATTTGCTCCAGACACAGTCCAGCTGGAGGACTTAGTCTGAATTTGATTGTCTGTTTGGCTCATTTCAGCTGACTATGACCACCAGCATTACAGGTGATTTTAACAAGCTACATAGTAATAGGCTAAAATCTGTTGGCTGTGGTTGGACTGGCCGTGTGTCACCAGAAAACAGTCAACCAACTTTTGTTGCTAGAGCTCCAGAGAGAACAGAGAGACTGACCCACTAACATTGCCATCCATTAAGCCATGCACTGGCCACGCCTAAAAGAGCTCACTGCTTGAAGCATAAATGATTTTGAACAACTGTGCTACTTAAATCATTACTGGGAAAGTAAAAATTTAACTTCATTCTACATATACTGTCACTACTCCCAACACTGAATGACACAGAATCAGAAATGACTGTATCCTGTATTCAGTGATATACCTTTCAAAGCCCAAACAGTGGGCTGCATGCAGGAAGACCTGCTGTTTATCCTCTTCTTGAACTCAATGTCCATTCCACTAAGAGTAGTAAACACACATAAATCATTATCAGTTGAACTAAACACATTAGATAAGACACAAACAATTTGGCTGTGAATTGTTAATTCTTAATATCTATTTTTTGGATTATTATAGTTCAATATATAAAAATAAATAAGCTCTTATGTGGTATATTTTAGTAAAAGAGATAACAAGTTCTTTTTAAAGTAACACAACTATCTATTAAGCTTGACAAAATACAATACCAGCCACAGCAGATCATTTGGTTCCTCTGTTCCAAACAAATTCCTCTTCATTCAACCTTAATATGTGTCTCAGTGTCATAAGGGAGGGCAATGACATCTCTTATGGCTCTTCTGACCTGAAGGTCATTACTGCATAGGCGGTGCCAAGGGGGGAGGTGTTTGTACTTGGTTTGTGCATTTTACCTTTCCTTATGCATTTCATTCATATCCTATTCTAAAAGTAATTTCAAACACAGCAAGCTGAACACTGCATTTTTCATGAAAAGTTAATTCTCAACATATTTTTAGTTCTAAGCCCTCTTTCTTTCTTGTCTGACTTTCCAGATGTGGAAGTATACGATCTGCTTTCTTCTGTACAACATATTTGGTAATTAGATGTTATGATGAATACCTTGCATCTTGTGCAACCATAACACCGTTGAATCTAAAGCGATCCAGCAAAAGATACAGGGTGCAACAGTGTGGAGGTTGAGATGTGGGGCTCGCGCCACTGTACAGGCTTTCTCACTGGCTGAGCTCTGACACGCTTTTGCATGGAGGAACAGGCAGCTCTCGCAGGAAATTCTTGCTCTAAATGAAATAGAAATCAGTTTGAAGTTTGGGCCCACCAAAAAAACACTGATTCAAAATTAGTAAGAACACTGAGCAGTCTAAATCTTAACCTGGAAATACTGTACCATACGCCGCATTAATGGGAAATGCAGAGTCCCAATGTTTTTGGCAAGTTTGACGCCATTTCTATGGAACTGAAAGTCAACTTTATCTCAGCCTCTGCTGCTTTCAGTTTTGACCATTTTATAAAAAAGCTATCACCTACGTTTACTTTATAGAAGTGTAATAACAAATCACGGGAATATCCCTTTAGAGTCAAACTGTATTATTCCATTTTTAAGTTAGCAGCTGCATCCACTGTTCAAAGCTATAGTCAATGAACAGAATCCACATGTGTTTTTCTGGGGAGGATGCAATAATGAGCCTGTTCAAAGCACTTTGTGACAATGTAGGTAGTCGACAATGCCATCCAATTTTACCAACCATTCACTTCATTTCATTTAAAGCAATTTTCAAACTTAGATGGAGGAAAGTTAAATTGTACCTCCTCCATTAAGGCTGCATTGAGCCTGATGTAGGCCTAGGCCTGCCTACCTGGGGACCATGAAGCCTAAACAGGTTAGTTTGGCCACTCTGAACTTTGTGAGGACCACACTGTGGGAAGATAAGGCCCTCATCACCAGACTTCCTCCATGGAGGTACTGCAGACCTTCGCAAACCTGCAACATCACTGACAGCAGCCATCTGTCCTGCAGCACTGGGAACTCAGCACGCTGCAGAGTCAGGGAGAAGAAACACACACACACACACACACACACACACACACACACACACACACACACACACACACACACACACACACACACACAAAGACACAAGACTGAGTCAGTGGACATTTGAGTTCAAACTATACAGCCTTATCACATTAACACTAGAACCACCAAGACGATCTGAAGGACCATTTGAGTTTTTATTATGTAAATAACTTTGTTTAAATAAAAACTACAGGTCCCTCACTCCATGACTTTTCCTAAATATATGTTTCTGATGTTTTCTGAAGCCTAAAAGGTATTAAAATAAAAAACATAAGATTTCTTAGCATTCATTCCTCGGACCGCCAAAGCGGTCATATAGACCGCTGTGGCCAGCTGTGGCCATAGGAATTATTACAATATTTCTATTTCACGGTTTTTGTGCATCTTCACTTATTGTTTTCATTTATCATTAGGCCTACATTTTTATATGTGGATCTGGAGAGAGAGCAAGAGTCACTTTCTCAGGACCTTAGCGAGGGGGAAGCTGATGGTTTAGTGATGAGGAAAGTCACAGTCGGCTGGCACATCTGTCAGCATGTCCACTCATG